>NC_069501.1:417242618-417542618 GCF_027579735.1 Bombina bombina
ATATATATGTATATAAGCATATACATATATTTATTTATTGCTGCCCAACACTGTTATTTGCCTCCTGCAATGTGCTAGGTGGTTTGCTATGGCTTGGAGCCTATGCAAGTGCAATATCGTGAACACTTCGCTTTACGTATGATGGTATTACTGAGTGGAGCGCAAATATCGCGCTCGCTTAAGTGCAATATTACGCCCCATTCATAATCTAGTCCTATATGTTTTAAAGGGACACTAGAGTCAAAATTAACTGTCATAATTTAGATAGAGCATGCAATAAAAAAAAAAAAAAAAACCTGTCACCAATTCCTACTGAGCGTGTGCAAGAGTTCCCAGTGTATACATATATAAGTTTGTGATTGGTGATGGCTGTCACATGATACAAGGGGCGGGGATACATATGTAACTTTTGAATTTTTCTAGTGCAAAATCTACTGCTTATTTGAAATTTAGAGTGTGTGCTATTGCATTGTCTCTTTACTATGTATTTGTAAATTATGCAGTTCTACTGTATGTAATGTTTCCTTTAACAAACAGGTGCATATATCATTTTTCCACTACAATACTCCTTGAACATTTAGGGCTACTTTACAATTGGAGCGCTAATTTACTGCGTGCCCACAAACGGGAACATTTGGCCATTTGCGAGCTGGCAATAAATAACCAGCCATTAAAAGTGGCTCGCAGTAGCAATTAGCACTCAGAATATTAACTAGGGATCATATTTTCTAAATATGCCCCAAATGCCCCCAAAATAAAGGGTATTTTAGATTGTAATAGAATAAAAATGTAGCTTTTTTTCCCATAAAAAACTACTGAACTAGGTAGTTTGTAGGGGTTCAAGTGAGGGAATATCAGGCGTTAGAACAAAGAACGGCACTGAAAAGTGCATTTACATTGCGGTCTATGGGAACTATGTGTTCCTGTAAACATATATGTGTATGCTTATATACATTTAT
Source organism: Bombina bombina (assembly GCF_027579735.1). Classification (NCBI taxonomy): domain Eukaryota; kingdom Metazoa; phylum Chordata; class Amphibia; order Anura; family Bombinatoridae; genus Bombina; species Bombina bombina. The sequence continues at coordinate 417,243,578 of NC_069501.1, forward strand.
ATTTGTGTGTTTATATGTCTATATACACAAATGAACACATAAATACATATGTATTCACTCATATACATTTAAAATTGCTACCCATCGCTGCTCGACTTACCCCCTTCGCTCTGCTAGGAATGAGAACGAGGCTCCAATTGGAGCCTATAGAAGCGCGCTCTATTGAGCGCAAAGCTTCCGTGCAATACGAACACAAGTTTTCATTCACATTGCGGGCCACTTCAGATACCAGCACACAATTGCGTGCACTGGTATTACGAGTGGAGCGCAAATATCGTACTCGCGAAGGCGCAATTTTGCGCTCCACTCGTAATCTGGCCTTTAGAGCGTGAAACTGAGCTTCTGGATGGCACATTTACAAAAGATATGTTTTTATTTTAGTATGCAGGTTACACACAGTTCATTTATAGCTATAAATATACTGAAAGATTCATCTTGAAATAAGAGGGAAAGAAGTCTGTTTTAGTAAAGGACAGGATGATATCACTTTTCAATATTGCCACTTGATCTCAGTTTCCAAGGAATTACATCACAGGATATTGCTGGGTTGTCAAAGCTCACTTATATTTCCTCTCTGCAAAGCTATGTTTTATCTTTCATTATTTTATCAGCTTTAACAACGTTTGAAAAGCCCTCAGTTTCAATGGCAGATCAAGTAGACGATATCCAAATAATAGCTTTTCCTCTTTTTGATGATTTCTGTAGACTTTGAACATAGTATAAGACATTATAAAAAAAAAAGTGCCTATTCTAATAATCATAACGATTTAAAACAATTATGGTGATCAATTCCCCCCCCCCCCTCAAAAAAACAGTAATGTCAAAAAATATTTTCAAAATACTTGTGCGTTTTCAAAATAATTAGTCACATAACTGTTCACTGTTCTCATAACAAAACAAAAAAAATATCAAATATTAAAAGTACCATTGTATATACAATTTAAAAAAAGTTCAACATAACAATACATGACACATTTTCTTCATCATAGACAATATAAAGAATATTTTTCCCTTTAACAGCAGAAACAGAAACATTGAATACATGTCACATTAATAAGCAATTAATAATAATTCAATCAAATGTGTGTATTTTAATTAAATGGATTTTGGATCTTGAAAGCATATACCCATTTAGAACAACCAGTAATAACCATACATGTACTGCAAAAAGCAAAAAATGATAAATAACAATACTTTGTTTAATATTAGCTTTGAAATAATAATAAAAAAAAATAACCAAAAATAATAATAATATTTAAAAAAACAAAAACGTTATTAAGCTATTTTAGTAGTAATTTTTAAAAACTTTTATTTTTATTTGTTGATGTAGTTGTGTCAGCAGTTTATGATGCTGTAGTGTGATATTAGAATGAATTACATTTATGATGAATGTCATTTTTTAAAATAACGAGGTGCAAAAATATTAACCCTGCACAAACCTCTATATAGAATCTTAAATGAAAAACTACATTTTAAATAGTATACACAAGGGGTATCAAGTTAATTGTATCCAGTGTGTGTGTGTGTGGGGGGGGGGGGCACTGGCCAAGTGTTCTTCTCACATGGGGGTCACTTGAACAGAGTGAGTGCTCTGGAACTTGATAAACTAGAAACTGGAAGTGACATTTACCCAAGTAGTAGCGCATTGTAGGAGCTGTAGTCTACAATAGACATATACAGTGTATATTTATCTTGTGAGAGCCAAGTGAAGTGATCATTCTGGAATGGAATAAAAAGTGACATTTATCCCAAGCAGTGCATAATGGGAGTCTATACTGGACAATGCGTGCTTGTCTTAATATTTATCTTGTGCGTGCCTATATAGAACATCAACTTGTTACACCTCTTAGAACACTAAAAAAATTGATTAGGCCAAATAAATAATTTACATAATAAACAAGGAATGGCCAGATTAAACTATCTTGAGGGCTGCATATGGCCCCAGGGTCTGTACTTTGAGACCACTGGTACATATAGTTATTTAAAGCAATGCGTCTTATCTGGGGTCCCTTAAAAAATGTTGGGACCCCCCATAAGATTGATAATGTACTGTGCCCAGGGAGACAGAGAGCAGGATGGGTCCTGGTACAATGGTAGGCTAAGAGGCAATTACTAACCACACAGCAGTGAATCAATTAGGGGAAAAATAGGAGGCTGCTGTTGACCTCCCTTTGTTCTTTAAATGTACATTTTGTTTGGCTAAATGTATTCAACTCTTCATACAACCTTGTTCATAAAGGAAAATCAATGAAGACAACATTATTTGTATTAATGCCATGGGACACCTGGGCTGTGTGTATATACATATGTTTGCATGTTGTGAGTGTGTATATATGTATGTGTGTGTATATATGTATGTGTGTGTGTATATATGAATGTGCGTGTGTGTGTATGAATGAGTGTGTATTTATGTGTATGTGTACATATGTATAAGTGACTGTGGTGTGTGTTTTGAGTTAGTGTGATTGTATGTGTGTGTATGAGTGAGCGTATGTATATATGAATGTGTGTGCATATATGTGTGTGTGTGTGTAAATGTATGTATGTGTGTGTGTACATATGTATAAGTAAGTGTGGTGTGTGGTGTCAATTAGTGTATTTGTATGTGTGTGTATGAATGAGTGAGTGAGTGTGCGTATGTATGTATGTGTGTATGAATGAGTGAGTGCGTAGTTTGTGTGTGTGTGTATGTGTGGAAAATGTGTTGTTGTGTATGTATGTGTATGTATATATAAATAAAAAGAGAGAAGCGCTCAACCTGGGAACGAACAATAGCATAATAGCTTGTTCTATGGCTAGTTACCACCCAAGATGCAGCCTCTTTTTGCTCAACATGTGCCTTTCACAGAGAAGAACTTTCCTGTAGCATATCAGTCTGAACCTGACTTTACAGTACAGTCCAGCCCCAAAATACCAGGCAATCCCTCTCTGAATGAGAGAAACAGCAAAACCCCAGACGTACGTTTCGACCTAATGTGAGCCTCATCAGTGAGGTGCAGCCATATCCCTCTAGGCACACTGAGCAATGGGTCCACATCTGGATTCCTGCATTACACTTAGGGAGATAATTTGCATACATACATTTTTTATTTTATGTGTATGTATATATGTATGTGTGTGTGTATGAGTGAGTGTGTGTATGTATGAATGTGTGTATATTTGTATATGTGTGTTGATAAATTGACCCCTATGTCTCTTTCTTTGCTGAGGCCAATCAGGATCAGTTATAAATGAGTCACAGTGCTATGTGTTTAACTCCTGCAAAATGGTTAAACACATAGTTAAAGTACCACTCAGGAACCGCAGAGTGTTGCTGATGGCGAGCAGAAACTGCCGGTCACCCAATCAGCAGCAGTAACTACACAGCTCAGTCATAATTGGGTCCTGATTGGGTCAGTGGCTGTATCAGCTTAGGATCAGTAGTGTTCTTTTGCTCTTGAGTAGTAATTTAACTATGTGTTTAACACATGCAAAGCATTGCAGGGTTGCGAGTGTTAAAATTACATGCTCTAATAAATTAGAGAGTACAATTTTTAAAAAATGTGGAAGCGCAAAGTATTAAAAGAGATTAAAAATCTGTAATATCACTGGACTGAGCCTAATAAAAAATATGATGAATATTATGTCAATGATAACTAAAAAGCTACTGTGATTTCAAATAATAATGTGAAGGAAACAATAACATATTACAAAAGAAAACTGGGAAGTGTTGTAAGTTTATGGACATCCGTTAACCAGGTATTTTATCCGGAGATCATACAAATATGAAAGCAATGAATGCTTCAAAAATATATTTTATGATTCCTTTACCCCTTTATCATCTCAGTAAGTCAACAGTAAGTACAGATAACCTTCCTTAGAACTCCTGCTTTGATTTCACTGCCAAAGTCACTGAAGAGATCAAAGTCAGTTTTGTTAATATATCAGCATTTATTTTTGTCAGTGGACAGTTTGAAAAATACACATATGCTCATTGGCAGAAGGCGAAGTGTAGTGTGGCACAGTGCGTTTGTATCCTTTATGTGCTGAGCCAAAAATAAATATTCTATACATTATTTATTCAATAAAATATGTGTTTTTCTAAGACTTCAGTGTTCAGTCAAAATTATTAAAAAACAGAATTAGACAGTAAATGCTAAACTTTAATGCAAAATGTTGCAGTGCAGAGATTGACACTTCAGTTTTGCTTATATATGCAAAAATCACTTGCTCTGCCTTACCTGCAAGGTTAGTCTGCCTATAGCTATTCATTAAAGATTCTCTGTGAACCTGAAATGCTTTGTGCTGTTACCTAACTTTAAATCTATAATATATTTTATGTATATACAGTATTTTGTCTTTTTTTTTTTTTTTTCTTATTTCATAGAACAACACAGAAAATACATTTGACCTGGAGAAATTAAAGGGACATGATATTTTTCTTTGTTCCATCTAAAAAAATAACATTTTAAAATGTATTAGTGTAGTTTGGTTTCGTGCTGTGGGAGTTGTTAGCCAGTGACCAGCAGATTCATTCATTCATTCTTTCTTTCTTCCCCTCCAAAATTCCACATAGTTTGATCAGTTCAGGAGGTCACTTACAAATATCCCTAATTGGCCATAACAATGGAGATTAGAAACATATACTTCAGCGGCTTTTCAAGGGGTATCGCCATTGACCCAAAACATTGTACATTTTAATTATTAAATTTTGTTAAAAGATAAACAGCCAGATTACGAGTTTTGTGTTATGAGTGGCTCGCTAATAACTTGCAAGTTATTTTCACTGCTCACCTTTCATAGCGCTGCTATTACAGGTTTGCAAAAAAACGGCTTGTGCGGGCGATATGGTTGCGTTTAGCTCAATACCTCACCCAAATACAAGCAGTGTTTTGACGTGCCCCATAAATTTCCCCATAGACATCAATGGGGAGAGCCGGCTAAAAAAAAGTCTAACACCTGCAATCGCGGAGCGTAAAGCTCCGTAACGCAGCCCCATTGATGTCTATGGGGAAAAAAAATGTATGGTTAAACCTAACACCCTAATATAAAGCCTGAGTCTAAACACCCCTAATCTGCCGCCCCGACATCGCCAACACCTACATTACACTTATTAACCCCTAATCTGCCGCCCCCAATGCCGCCGCCACCTACCTACACTTTTTAACCCCTAATCTGCCGCCTCAATGTCGCCGCCACCTACATACACTTATTAACCCCTAATCTGCCGCCCCCAATGTCACCACCACTATACTAAAGTTATTAAACCCTAAACCTCTGGCCTCCCACATCACTAACACTAAATAAATATATTAACCCCTAACGTAACCCTGAGTCTAACCCTAACGTAACCCTAACACCCCTAACTTTAATATAATTAAAATAATTCTAAATAAAACTTACTATTAATAATTAAATAATTCCTATTTAAAACTAAAGACTTACCTGTAAAATAAACCCTAAGATAGCTACAATATAACTAATAGTTGCATTGTAGCTATCTTAGGTTTTATTTTTTTTTCACAGCTAAGTTTGTATTTATTTTAACTAGGTAGACTAGTTAGTAAATAGTTTACTAGCTATCTAGTTAAAATAAATACAAACTTACATGTAAAATAAAACCTGAGTTACACTAACACCTAACATTACAATAAAATTAAATAAATTAAATTAACAAAATACATTTATCTAAATTACAAAAAAAAATAAACACTAAATTACACAAAATAAAGAAAAGAAATTATAAAAAATAAAAACTAATTACCCAAAATAAAAAAAAACCTAGCCTACACTAAACTGCCAATGGTCCTTAAAAGGGCCTTTTGGGGGGCATTGCCCCAAATAAATCAGCTCTTTTACCTGTAAAAAAAAAATACAAATAACCCCCCAACAGTAAAACCCACCACCCACACAACCAAACCCCCAAATAAAATCCTATCTAAATAAACCTAAGCTAACCATTGCCCTGAAAATGGCATTTGGATGGGCATAGCCCTTAAAAGGGAATTTAGCTCTTTTACATTGCCCAAAACCCTAAGCTAAAAATAAAACCCACCCAATAAACCCTTAAAAACCTAACACTAACCCCCAATGATCCACTTACAGTTTTTGAAGACCAGACATCCATCCTCATCTAGGCGGCAGAAGTCTTCATCCAAGCAGGCAGAAGTCCTCATCGAAGCCAGCAGAATTCTTCATCCAAGCGGGCAGAAGTCTTCATCCAGACGGCATCTTCTATCTTCATCCATCCGGCGAGGAGCGGGTCCATCTTCAAGACATCCGGCGCGGAGCATCCTCTTATTCCGATGGTTGTTGAAGAATTAAGTTTCCCTTTAAATGACGTCATCCAAGATGGCGTCCCTTACATTCCGATTGGCTGATTGAATTCTAGAATTAAGGGGGGAAAATCCTATTGGTTGTTGCAATCAGCCAATAGGATTGAGCTTTCATCCTATTGGCTGATCCAACTTTACTCATAACGCCAAACTCGTAATCTAGTTGACTGTTTTCTATTTGTATTCAGATATTTTCAATGGAGTTCCTAATTGCTGATTTATACTATGCATATATATTAAATTAGTGTCCCTTTAAAGATTATCACGTATAATACAGAGCAGAAGCTGCACATTTTTACAGTGGCTGCAATGCTCTATTTTATTCATTTGCCTTCACGACACAGATGTGAAAAAAAAAGCCGGAAGCATCACTGATCTGTGAATGTTTAGCACTTCTGTCACAGGGTGCAAGAATATGTGAAATCCAAAATGGTGCCCAGTATGAAAATGCAGAGCCTCACAAACTAGCACCTGTAAAGGGTTAAAACGGCTGTAAAGACAGCTGAAAAAAACAATCGCATGGCGACTGAAAACATTCTGCTGAATTTGTGTCCTGCAGTTTGAAAGCTGTGACACACTGCAAGCGATGTGGCACGAGGCAAAGCAGCTGCTGCGTGTCGCTTCGCATCGCTTCTGAAGTTCAAATATTTCAACTCTGAGCGCTCAGCTAAGCGACCTGATGCAGCTGAGCGTACAAAGATGAAAAGGAAGGAAACACTGAGCGAGCACAGCTGCATCATCACGCTGTGCGTCGCATCGCTTGCAGTGTATCACAGCCTTGAAGGGACATGTACCATTATACACAACATTCTAATTTACTTCTTTTACCTAATTTACGTTATTCTCTTGGTATACTTTGTTGAAAAGTCTAACTAGGTAGACACAGGAGCAGCAATGTAGCAATGCACTACTGAGAGCTAGCTCCTGATGGGTGGCTGCATGTATATACATATATATATATTTCTTGTGATTGGCTCACCCAATCCTTTAATAAAGGATACAATAAGAATGAAGCAAAGAAGCAAATATGTAAACAGAAGTAAATTGGAGAGTTGTTTACAATTGCATGTTCTATCTGATCGTGAAAGAAAAAACAAGTTTTATGTCCCTATAATGTCCCTTTAATGTATTAGTTGATAAACTTGCAGCTAGCATAGCTTATAAGGGTCACTCTGCTTTCTATTTTCTCTGACATTGTTACGAGCAATATGTAATCTTTTATGATGAAACTATGCCACTAGATTAGTGTCACACATGAATCTAAAGAATTCAATATGCATTTACAATAATCATGTTTTTCAAGCTTTGCGCTGGATACTTTACCATACATGGTTATATCACACTTTTTGACATATTAAACATCAGGTATGTCACTAGCATATTTCTAATTTATTCATATGACAGGTGAATTAAATGTATTCATAGCTGATAGTGGTTAAGCCTAGGGTGTGTATATGGGGTGACATTCCAAATGAGATCTGCACATATACAGGGCAATACACACCTTTTGCAATAAAGCAAACACATTATGAGAAATGTATCTGATGCTTAGCCACCTGTCACACCAATCTTTTTGAGCATTGTCAATTTACATTTATGTTTAAATGTTTTTTTATTAAAGTTTTATAATGTTTACAAAACAAAACAAATACAGCCTGTTATCAATAGTAGACATTTCAAACCCCCTCTAAAGGGGGGTAGTGGTAATAAAATTTTTCTAGTTACATCATTTAACAGAGTCAAAAAGTCAGAAGGGGAGGATTTTGCCCATTAGTGTCAAGCAACCTCTGGTGTATCATACGGGCTAAACTAAGAGAAAGACAGAGAGGGGAAAGATGAAGAAACAATCTAGCAAAAGAAGGACAAAACCTAAAGAGAAAGAGAAAAAGGGAGATATATAAGTATCATCTCTCTATCCCTGTAACATTGATTGATGTCGTATCTCTGATCGAGTCACAACTTCTGATGTAAATTTATAGGCTGTAAGGAAGAGAAACATCACAAGCCATATAGGTATAATGTGGCAATTGTCAATAGAACTCGTAAACTATATCTATCAGCATTAAGGGTTGGGTGTCCGGGGCTAGTCCCCCAGTCCGACGGGTGAATAGGTGGATCTGTTTCTATAAATCCAATAGAACCACACTTCATCATTCTTATCTTTGGTACCCAGTGACCAGGCTGCCTGGTCATACATGTTGTATATGTGTTGGATCTTACATCTAACTTCTTTCCAAGTCGGCACGCCTATTTTCCAATATTTCGCTATACATGTTCTCACTATCGTGCATAAAATTCTAATTAAGGTGTTTACTGATTTATTGTATTTTGGGTGTCTGTCATGGAGTAATGCCTGTGTCATAGTAATTTGTACAGGTTCTTCTAATAAATGGCTAACTAGAGAAGAGAGTGATTTCCAGATATCTTGGACTCCTGTACAGTCCCAAATCATATGTCGAAATGTGCCTCGTTCCCTGCAACCTCTATAGCATAACTCTGAGGCGGATTGTGTCATGTGCGAGGTTCTGAGTGGTGTTAGGTACCACCTAAATAATGTCTTCAGAGTGTTTTCCTTAATGTCTGCGCTCAGTAGACCCCTAGTGGCTCTTGCGAAAGTTTCGTGCCACTCATCGGGCTCCAATGTTTTTTGTATGTCTAGTTCCCATTTGAGTATGAGTGTTGTTTTGGCTGTGGTCTTGGGTTTTTGTATCTCTAAGTATAGTTTGGATATAGCTTGTTTTGGTCTATTTGGTATGTTACATATAGTTTCTAGGACTGTGGTTCCTTTAGGCCGTGTTGTCTGTAGGAATGTATGTATCGCTGATGACAGCTGGAGGTATAAATACCAATGTACTACTTCTGGGGATACTTTGTCTTTTAGTTGGGTGTAGGTCATTATTTTATTTTGTGACAGGAGGTCTGCTACTCTGTATAGACCCTTGTTCTCCCACTTTCTAACAATCTTTTGTGAGTCTCTGTGCATTAGGTATCTAATGGGCCTCAGGGTAGAACTCCCCGGGCACATCCCCTTTTTGTTTGCTAGATCTGTCCAAACGTGTGTCGTGGTGTCACTAGGTGTTGGCTGGTGGTGTGTCGCCTCTCGTGAAGTGTGTGGGTGCTCCCATATTATTGCGTCTGGTGCCTCCCGTTTACCTAAATCAGCTTCTAGTTGTATCCACAAAGCTTCCTCTTTGGCTCTCAGTATTAATGCGTCTTGGGCTAGTCTAGCTGCCTTGTAATAATTGACCAGATTAGGCACTCCTAAACCACCCCACTTCTTATGTGTGGTCATGATTTTCCCCGCTATTCTCGCCTGTTTCTTGCCTCTTATAAATGCTAAAATTTCCCTTTGAATGTTTTCTATATCGGGGTAAATAACTCGTATAGGTAGGGATCTGAAAAGGTAAAGCAGTCTGGGTAGGATATTCATCTTCACCGCTGACAGCCTTCCCATCCAGGAGAAGTTGTGTGACTTCCAGGACTGTAAGTTTTTCCTTATGGACCTAAATATGGGTAGGTAATTAGCTTTATATAGATGTTGTGTCTGTGTCGTCAGGTGTACTCCTAAGTATTTCATTGACTGTTTCGATTCTCTTAACTCAAAGTTGATCGCTATAAGTTTCTTTGTGTGAGGGGGAATCGCTATCGGTAACATCTCGCATTTATCTATGTTGATACGATAGCCCGATATTGATGAGAAATCTCCAAGTGTTTCATATAGATTAGTAAGTGAGATCATGGGTCTAGTCAGTGTAAGAAGTATGTTGTCCGCAAAAAGATTTAATTTATATTCTACTTTGCCCACCCTCACCCCCGATATGTCTGGGTTAGCCCTCACTTTGGCCGCTAAAGGTTCGATACATAATGCGAACAGTAAGGGGGACAGGGGGCACCCCTGTCTGGTTCCATTTAAAATTGGGAAAGTTTGAGATCTGTATCCATTTGAGGATACCTGGGCGGAGGGGGCAGTGTATATAGCCTTTATTGCGTCTACAAATGGGCCTGAAAAATTCATATGTAGTAGGATCTTCTCCATGTATCTCCAGTCCACCCTGTCAAACGCCTTCTCCGCATCCAACGAGAGGAGCAGAGAAGGCGTCTGCGTTTCATGGAGGTGGTGAATTATGTTTACAAGGCGTCTAACGTTGTCCGGGGCTTCCCTGTCTTTTATAAACCCCACCTGATCTCTGTGTATCAATTTAGGTAGAATCTGTGTCAATCTGTTGGCTAAGATTTTGGTGAAGATTTTCAAATCTTGATTGATCAAGGAGATGGGGCGGTAGCTGGGACATTTTTTGGGGTCTTTGCCTGGTTTGAGTATTACTATAATTTTTGCTTGTAACAGCTCCGGGGGGATCGGATGTCCCTCCATTATGTAGTTGCAGAATTTGGTTAGGTGTGGGACTAACTCATTCCTAAAGAGCTTGTAATATTCCCCGGGGAACCCATCTGGGCCTGCGGCTTTGCCTGGTTTTAAGGCCTTAATCGCCAGAATCACTTCTGTCAATTTACATTTAAAGGGACATTTTAATTCAAAATTACATGCATTAATTCATGAGTCTAACTAACTATGGAGTTGATTACAATCTACACAAAAACAAAAAATCAGCTAATTAGTAAACATGGTTATTTTACCTGCTCTCAAGGAAATCCTGAAAATCTTTCCTGTTAGGGAGGCATGAGGACAGGTTTGAAAACCAGTGGTCTAGAGCAGGGGTCAGAAACCTTGGGCCCCCAGATGTTTTTGAAATACATTTCCCAAGGTTGCTGACCCCTGGTCTAGTGTCTTGTTCCTTAATTACAAATTTTACAGCCATTTTTCACTTATTGAATTCAACAGCGAAAAGGATTTTAACCCAGAGACAGCACTTTTCAGATTATTACAGAGTACCCCATGTGTATGACCAAAACACATTGAAATTACCCCTGTGTTGTTTGGATGTCATTAGGAATCAACAACACCAAACAGATATAAACATTACCAATTAAAGTGAAAATAATAAGAAGAACTTTTACACTAATACAAATTAAAAAAATTAACAACCCAACAAACACTTATGCCCAGTCTACCCATATTGCCCCTGTTCAAATCCCATAGATAAACATACACACATATCCTGTGAGCATCACTACACACAATTAAAAAGGATTCATTAACATACATGCCCCTTCAACCTACAATGTAATCTGTAAACCTTTGAAATTGCTCTTTTTATTTGCACTTATTTGTTTTTTAAGTTTTGGATTACAAAATCAAGAGATTAACAACAAAGACGTCAATTTTGTGTTGTTTTTTGGGGGCAAAAAAATTTTGCTTGAGGGCTGGGCCTCTAAGACCCCTTAGAGTCTTATATATATATATATATATATATATATATACAGATAGATAGATAGATAGATAGATAGATAGATAGATAGATTAGATTTGAAATATTACGTTTCTGGGTAAGCTCTTCCAAAAATACAATTTGAGTTCTTAAGTAAAATAATTATGAGCTTTACAAATCTAAGCAGTTAAATATACAAAAATGGAAGTTTGGATGCACTTCAAAAGCAATTACTAACTGCTAAACAATTAATAAAGGTGAGCTTTAAAATAAATGTTTGCCACAGAAAAACAACGTGCCTGTCCGCCTCTTCAAGGCAAGATAGAACATGCAACTGAACATTTGATTAGAAACAATATGCAAATCTGATATTTCAGTCAGATTTCAACATAGTTTTCCAATTTGCTTTCACTTAAATGTTAATTGATTCTAATGTGTTAAGGTTCTTTTTGTTAAAGAACAGATTTGCTCAAGTTGAAACCTCAACATCGAAAGAAGAAGAAAAAAATGTTAAACTTCACAACAACAAAATGAATGATAGAGTAAAACATAACTTTTATTATCTTTTCAAGAAAGATAACAAAGTGGGAAGCAATTGCTAGATATGGAGCTTAATCAGAACACAATATATATATACTGTATATAACACCAATGTTATAATTTTTCAGCATTTGGTACAGACCCTTCGAAAATCTATATCAAGAAAATTATAAGGGATACAAGGAAATAAAAAATTATTATTTCCAAAGAGACAGGAACTTCAGCACTCTTCTCAAAATAGAACTGCTCCAGTTTGCAAGTAAAAAATAGCACTTTATTGACATATGCACCCAAACAACGTGTTACAGTATATCTCCCTTTAAGGAAGATATGCAATTAAAGGTATTATCAATTATACTATAGGCTTGATATTTGATTGCTATACATAATATACCTAAAATATAGCAAAAAATACAGTAAAGACTGACCGGTCAGAGTGAACCCCAGTGCCTATGTGTAAAGCTAGTATATAGTTAGCAAAGTATGTTAAGAATAACCACTCCCAACTGCACACTATTTCTTCACCATGTATGTGAAGATAAATCCTGTGCAGGTTAAAGAATGGGATCCAGGTTATCTATAAAATACTTCAATATAGCAGCAGGTTAATAGCGGACAAGAAACATTCAAAGCACAAGATAGTTTTATACACACAAGCCATGCAGTTATCTAAACATTCCATATATTAGTTGAAAGTAAGAGAAGGTGGTGATATGCACAGCTACACCCAGCTGCTCACAGAACCCCTATCGATTAATGAGGCATAGCCTGGGCAGGTATAGATATACGGGATCTAAGCTGTGCAATCAATACGTTCTTAATCAAGTATTATGTTCAGCGGAATGTGTCAAAGCAGAAACAGTGTATACACAAAAAATTAGTAAGTTGATACAACATAGAAGGCTGTTAGTATATGGTAAGTTCGTCAAGTCTGTTTAGTGCGTTGCAACATAGCTCCTCCAAGCATTAAAATTACACCTGTATGTCAAATAGAAGTTCTCTTAGTAACAATACCGCCTTTGGGCGTGTATTTATAGCCTACAGGGCGTCTCGAGATATTTATGTGCAACCATAACCATCAGCACTTGACAGAAACCGCCTTCAGGCGTTATATGTGCGGTCTGCAGAGCGTCTCCAAGTATATTGAACAGCCGTTAGCATCGACACTGTGAAATTGAACACAAGCCGTTCGTGCTTAAAATGTTCGTATACAATGTATATCAATTGGTGCAAGGCAGAGACAACATACTGCACCTTCCAAAACTGCTGTTGCTGTGTGCTCTTGTTGATCCACGAGTAGTTATATCCCAAACCAGGCTGGAAAACTTTCTTGCTGCATATTCCTGTGTGACCATAGACGGCACTAAGGGTCACCTGATGGGTCAGCTGATGCCGATGCGCGTTTCACCCCCACGTCTTTGGTGAGGCGGGGCTTCATCAGGGCGGATGATGAGAAGTTCCGACTCTTGCTTTTTATAGCATACTAGATAACACACCCCTACTGTCAGGTGAAATACAATTGCAGATACTCTGTATCTTTTATATACAGCTACAAATGGCATGTTTCATATCTAAAAATAAAAAGTGCAAAATAAAACGATTGCTGCATTACTTTAGTTACAGTAGGTAAAATCCTACTTAGCATAGATCAAATGTTTCAAGCCTATGTATAAAAGGCAAACTTCTATAGCCTCTTCATCAGATGTTGAGGTTTCTGCCTGTCATATAATTTAAGACATTTTATTATCATTTGTTGAGGAAGAGGTTAAAGGGGAGGTGCGAGCCAGGAGAGGTGGACAGCAGAAGCATTTTTGTGAGCAGCAAAGCGGTTCAGCCTCTGCTTATTGGCTATCGCAACTATGGCAGGGTGCTGCCCTTGGGTGTAGCTGTAAATAGAGCTCCCTGACGGTAGGGGAGAGAACTACTCTTTGAGGATGTGCCAGGGTTGGAAGACAGTGGGTGTTTTGGGGGGCAAGCATATCTTGAGTGTGTTAGTTATATTTTGGTTAATGTTATTATGATGTACCATTGCATAGAGCTGCGTAAAAACGTTAGTGCTTTATAAATAAACTATGATAATAATTTTATTATCAAAATATAAAAATTTGCAGTTTTCCAAATTCAAAGCATTCTAGGGATATATCCCTTAAAAACCTTTAAGGGACATTAAACACTTTAAGATGGTAATATAAAATGATAATTTTATATTAATATATATATATATATATATATATATATATATATATATATATATATATATATATATATATATATATATATAGGATACAAGAAGAAAAAACGAGGAACCGGAGAAAGCTGGAATGCCAGGTAGTTTATTCAAACAAAAGGTGAGTAGCACTAACACAGGTGTGCAGGGGGTGCTAGATCTGACGTGTTTCGCGCATGCTCACATGCGCTTCATCATAGATCTATATATATATATATATATAACTCTGCATTATACTTTTATTATTTATTTTGTCCCTTTTCCTGTAATTCCATTCTGAATTTGTGAGCATTACAGTTCCTGTTAGAAATGGAAGTGCACTACACTGTTATATTCCACACAGCCATTGGCTGCACACTGTAGTGACCTATTTATAACTGTCCCTAATTGGCCACAGCAGGTAAGGTAACCTAAGTTACAACATGGCAGCTCCCATTGTTTTATAGAGACTAAAACTTTACACTTATTTTGTCAATATTTAAACAGCTGAGAATAATAACCACGTGTTATTCTCAGACTAATCTTTTCTTTGAATACATCATTCTGTCTAGCATTGATTTATTGTTTAATGTCCCTTTTTTTGTACATGCACCTCATTGCCTTTGTCATGGCCAATCAGAAGTAAGATGCAAATACGTTTGTGCATTGTTTTAGTTAAACACTGTGAATCATATCAAAAAGTGAACTGTAAACTGACAGTCAAGTCCAAAATAAACTTTCATTATTAAAAAAGGGCATGTAATTCTTTCAAATGCATTCAGATAAGAGGCAGCCTTCAAGGGCTTAGAAATTAGCATATAAGCCTACCTAGGTTTAGCTTTCAACTAAGAATATCAAGAGAACAAAGCAAATTTGATGATAAAAGTCAGTTGGGAAGTTGTTTAAAATGGCATGCCCTATCTGAATCATGAACGTTTAATTTTGACTAGACTGTCTCTTTAAAACGCATACAATATTTTCTAACATGCAGAAATAGTGCTCTTTCGTACACATTATAAAAAAAAAAAAAATAGGAGTAAAATGCCAGGTGATCTCCAACCTCACTAAGGTCCTGATTATTAAAATCTCGTCAACATGAAGAGAAATCACACAAAATCATTGTTTGGCATTATAATGTGATGTATTTGTTTCTAATACACACTCAGAACTACTCTTACTGAGATAAACAGCTCCCAGGTCAAAATTCGCCTTTCTAAATTACTTTTTTGAGACCTTGCAGTATTGACGAGACTTCATAGATAAGTTTGCCGGCATGGGGCGAAATCGCACAAGTCTTTTTTTGAGCATTATATTGTATGTGAAGGACCCCACATTACTGATGAGACTTAAATTATCTCCCCAGAGCAGAGACCTTTAGATAATCTGGCCCTAAGTGAAAAAATCACAATTTACAGGGATAAATTACAGGAAAAAAAGGAGCAAAATAAATATTTTTTTCTCTATTTATTTACTGATATAATTAAACAAACATTTTTGGGATTTGATTTTCCATTTTATGCCTCTAACTTTTTTGTTTACAGACATTAAATGGGTTAAAGTTGTGTGGGAGAAGGAAATCTATCTATCTATCTATCTATCTATCTATCTGTCTGTCTGTCTGTCTGTCTGTCTGTCTGTCTGTCTGTCTGTCTGTCTATCTATCTAGAGTTATGTTTTTAAATCATTGTATTTTTGTCAAATGATATGTATGTGGTAAAGAAACATTGTTTACTAGTGCATGTAAATGGCCTGTGCCCTAATGAAAGTTTATGTGGGCATTACATCACTGCAATAACGCACAGTAATAAGGCACTGCATAAGTTAGGGATTTACCTAACTATGGACCCAATTTTCTAAAGATCTCTGGTCTGGTGATATTCTATAAGATGACTTATTAGTATTAAGAGGCCCCTCAGGGATTTCTTTAAAGGCCATTTTTACCTCAGGAACTGTGTATATCATTAAGAGGAGTTCACTAATATTATTTATGAAGGGAGAGAGACACTTTACAATATAATGCTCAGTAAAATACGCTGAAGGTTTGACTTCATATCAGTACATTTTTGAGAATCGAGCCCTCTCCCTCCATGATGATGAAATCCTTTAGAAGGTGTAAATAACTGTCTCTATTGCTTAGACATGGTTTCTATTTAATATTATTATTATTATTATTATCAGGTATTTGTAGCGCGCCAACAGATTCTGCAGTGCTAATTGCTATTTACTATGTATATACTCCATTCAACGTCAGTACCTTATCAGTTCTCATGTTACATTGTAAAAATAATGTCACCGTTTGGGTAGGGCTCATTCTTCGTCAATGTGACAAAATAACTACAAATAAGTAATGAATTTACCTGGCTGTTACCATGCAATGATACAAACAAAACACAAAGCCACTTATCTGACTACTAATAGCTTCAGCTACCTACAAATGTTTATTTTCAAAACACCAAAAGTCTGCACATCCTGATCTGCACTCGGGAGCGCCCATGTTCACTGTTCAGTTCACATATTTGTATTGGTTTTAATTTGTTATTAGTTCTCTTTTCCCTGTTGTTTTAAAAACACTTGTTTGTGCCCTAGTAGTTATGTACTCTCCTTTTCTTTATATGTATTTCTATGTATCAATTTAGCAACAGGTAAGGGTACTTAAAATTGTGCTTGCCAGTGACCATCACATCCAAAATTCTAAGAGGCTTTGCTTCTAAAATGTGTTTGACATTTTGGGTATGTTTAAATAATTTAGTGTTAAGCTAAAACTTAAATGCACTTTGGCACATTTCAGTTTTGGATAGAGGCATTTTTGCAATATACTTTTACAAGCAAAAAAAATTTTCTAATAAAAACTATCACTGTTTTCAGTGAGAGCTATTACTGTGCATGTACATAGGAAACATATCTAAATATGCGCCATGCACCAGCATTTTAAACTGTGTGTTTGTTCGGAGAGCTGGTAGTTTTTTTTGTACTGCATTAATAATGACTCATTTAAATTGATACAAGGCACTTCCAGATCTCCGATCAGGTATACTATTTAAAAAAACGCTGATGCAGCAATCATATTTAAATATGCTTCACATGCAAATCTCAGGTAGAAGCATTTTCCTAATAAAAATGCTTATTTTGTAGGAAGTGTACAACTACTAATATTATTTAATTTAAATATAAATATAAACAGCTTTCACTTCATATTTGCTCAGGAAATAAAAATGTTCACACGTTTAACTACTTCTCTTCATTTTGTATCATTATACAATTTTTTTTACATTATTTACTTAATATTTGCCATAAAATAACTATATTTAAATAAATAACTCCTTATGTGTTTGCCCTCTTGAATTTTGGCTTAGGCCAACTAGGCCGTGGCTAGGGCAGTAAGGTTTTAGGGGGGGTGTTTGATTAACTTGGTTTAACGATGCTGTAACACTCACAGGCACTCCAAGGACTATGAAAAAGTTTATGACTGGTCTAAAGGTAGATCACTTTTGCAGGAGGGTTTTGGATAACCCTCAAAAGACCATTTTGAGTCTGCAGAATTCAGTATATGAGAGAGAATATCTCTAGATCAGCCACCTAAACTGCACCCTGCAACACAGTTTGGCTTAAACATTCATGTCAGCATATACATTGTCTTGCACATGAAGATGTGTATTGTGTGGGGGGGTACTGGGTGTTGTACAGCTGTGTACAGGGTGTGCTAGTATTTTTGATAACATGTCTGGGTGTAGCCTTATTTTCAAGTAGGCAGAGTGAAGATGTTCTTTGCTAATAGTGCAGGCAAAGTGTTTTTCATGATGGGAGTGGAGCACAGAGCTGGCTTTTCAAGTCTAAGTGTGGGAGCTGGCAGGCCCAGGCATATCTAGTACATAATGGGTACAATAAATACAAATATTTTTTGTTTCACAGCTACACAAGAGTACAGAACATATTTGCTTTCAAGACTGAAAATATAGGAAATGTATAGGGTCTTGCTTCTCTGTGTTTTGTTTTTAGTTTGGACACAAATATGGAACAACTTACCAACAAATACATATTCATTCTCTTTTCCCCTTGCATCTTCTTGATTCTTGGAGGAATGATTAACAGTCCGGAATTTTTCCTCTCCTTATTAAAGATGCAATGTGGAATAATATTTAACTTTGTGGATTCACAGACTGGTTTCGTAAAATCAAACTTAAATGAAGATTTAGTCAATCATTTTATGTGTCTAAAATTAGACATATAGGGTTGGATGACTTGTTGAGATTACTTAAAAAGTCTCGTCTGTACTGCAAGGTCCCGCTAAGAAAGGCTAATTTTTTTCTTGGTATCCTTTGTTAAAAAGCAGGAAGGTAAGCTATGAAATGTGCACATGTCTGAAGCACTATATGGCAAGTTTTTCAAGAATGTTATACATTTGCACTATATGGCAGCACTTTTTCCTCCTCCAGACATGTGCACGCTACCTTTTAGATATCTTTTCAACAAAGCATACCATGAGAGCAAAGCAAATTTGATACTAGAAGTACATTGGAAACTTTGGCCTAGATTACGAGTTAGAAGCTGTGCGGTGCTAACGAGCAGTTTTGTCTCACCGCTCACTTTCCTACAGCGCTGGTATTACGAGTTTTCAGAAACCCGTCGTTAAAAGACAAGAAGTGAGGGTTGAGCAAAATTTTGCTCATTACCGCACTACAATACCAGCGCTGCTTAAGTCAGCGGTGAGCTGGTCGTACGTGCTTGTGCACGATTTCCCCATAGGAATCAACGGGGAGAGCCGGCTGAGAAAAAGTCTAACACCTGCAATAAAGCAGCGTAAAAAAACTCCTTAACACAGCCCCATTGATTCCTATGGGGAAATAAATTTTATGTCTACACCTAACACCCTAACATGAACCCCGAGTCTAAACACCCCTAATCTTATACTTATTAACCCTAATCTGCCACCCCCAACATTGCAGACACCTACATTATAAATATTAACCCCTAATCTGCTGCCCCCAACATCGCCGACACCTACATACTATTTATTAACCCCTAATCTGCCGCCCCAATGTTGCCGCAACCTACCTACATTTATTAACCCCTAATCTGCCGCCCCCAACGTCGCAGCCACTATATTAAAGTTATTAACCCCTAAACCTAAGTCTTACCATAACCCTAACACCCCCTAACTTAAATATAATTACAATAAATCTAAATAAAAATTACTATCAACTAAATTATTCCTATTTAAAACTAAATACTTACCTGTAAAATAAACCCTTAGATAGCTACAATATAACTAATAGTTACATTGTAGCTATTTTAGGGTTTATTTTTATTTTACAGGCAAGTTTGTATTATTTATTACTAGGTAGAATAGTTATTAAATAGTTATTAACTATTTAATAACTACCTAGCTAAAATAAATACGAAAGTACCTGTAAAATAAAACCTAACCTAAGTTACAATAACACCTAACACTACACTATAATTAAATACATTAACTAAAATAAATACAATTACCTAAATTAAATTAAATTAGCTAGAACAAAAAAAAAAACACTAAATTACAGAAAATAATAAACAAATTACAGATATTTAAACTAATTACACCTAATCTAATAGCCCTTTTAAAATAAAAAAAGCCCCCCCCCCCAAAATAAAAAAAACCCTAGCCTAAACTAAACTACCAATAGCCCTTAAAAGGGCCTTTTGCTGGGCATTGCCCCAAAGTAATCAGCTCTTTTACCTGTAAAAAAAAATACAAACAACCCCCCCAACAGTAAAACCCACCACCCACACAACCAACCCGCCAAATAAAATACTATCTAAAAAACCTAAGCTCCCCATTGCCCATTCTATCAGCCAATCGGAATGAGGGTAGAAAAAATCCTATTGGCTGATGCAATCAGCCAATAGGATTGAAGTTCAATCCTATTGGCTGATCCAATCAGCCAATAGGATTGAGCTTGCATTCTATTGGCTGATTGGAACTTCTCCCGGCTTCGTTGAGGACTTTGGCCCGGCTTGGATGAAGACTTCTCCCGGTAACTCGATCTTCAAGGGGTTAGTGTTAGGTTTTTTTTTAAGGGTGTATTGGGTGAGTTTTATTTTTAGGTTAGGGACTTTGGGCTGCAATAGAGCTAACTGCCCTTTTAAGGGCAATGCCCATCCAAATGCCCTTTTCAGGGCAATGGTTTAGATAGTATTTTATTTGGGGGGTTGGTTGTGTGAGTGATGGGTTTTACTGTTGGGGGGGTTGTTGTTGTTTTTTTTCTACAGGTAAAAAAGATGATTACTTTGGGGCAATGCCCCGCAAAAGGCCCTTTTAAGGGCTATTGGTAGTTTAGGCTAGGGTTTTTTAGTATTTTGGGGGGGCTTTTTTTATTTTAATAGGGCTATTAGATTAGGTGTAATTAGTTTAAATATCTGTAATTTGTTTATTATTTTCTGTAATTTAGTGTTTGTTTGTTTTTTGTACTTTAGTTAATTTAATTTAGGTAATTGTATTTAATTTAGTTAATTTATTTAATTATAGTGTAGTGTTAGGTGTTAGTGTAACTTAGGTTAGGTTTTATTTTACAGGTAAATTTGCATTTATTTTAGCTAGGTAGTTATTAAATAGTTAATAACTATTTAATAACTATTCTACCTAGTTAAAATAAATCAAACTTGCCTGTAAAATAAAAATAAACCCTAAGCTAGATACAATGTAACTATTAGTTATATTGTAGCTAGCTTAGGGTTTATTTTATAGGTAAGTATTTAGTTTTAGATAGGAATAATTTAGTTAATGATAGTAATATTTATTTAGATTTATTGTAATTATATTTAAGTTAGGGGGTGTTAGGGTTAGACTTAGGTTTAGGGGTTAATAACTTTAATATAGTGTCGGGGACATTGGGGGCGGCAGATTAGGGGTTAATAAATAGTATGTAGGTGTTGGCGATGTTGGGGGCGGTGTCTGGAGCGGCAGATTAGGGGTTAAAATTTTTATTTTAGTGTTTGCGATGCGGGAGGGCCTCGGTTTAGGGGTTAATAGGTAGTTTATGGGTGTTAGTGTACTTTTTAGCACTTTAGTTACAAGTTTTATGTTTCGGCGTTGTAACATAACTACTGACTTTTAAATGCGTTAGGACTCTTGACAGGGTAGGGTGTACCGCTCACTTTTTGGCCTCCCAGGACAGACTCGTAATATCAGCGCTATGGAAGTCCCATAGAAAAAAGACTTTACGAAGTTTACGTAAGTCGTTTTGCGGTAAGGCCAAAGAAGTGTGTGGTGACCCTTAAAACCTTCAAGACTCGTAATACCAGCGGGCGTAAAAAATCAGCGTTAGGACCTCTTAACGCTGCTTTTTTACCCTAATGCACAACTCGTAATCTAGCCGTTTGTTTTTTTATTGTCTCAACCATGAAAGAACATATTTGAGTTTCATATCTCTTTAAAGACAATGTGAGACTAACAGGAAGTACATGATTAAGTACAAAGGGGTCCTGAGACTCTAATGCTCATTGGTTCCTAGGCACAATTTACACAGAAAAATTTGTATGCAGTGCATTTACAGAAGGGTATAGAGTCCATTATTACCCATGTCCTAAATGTTTAAAATTCCATTGCAAATAATACATTAACTAAAAGAATAATATTTTTATTTTTTCAGTAGCAAGGCTTCAATGTGTAATACATGTCTAAACCAGTTAAGCACAGTTGGTGTTTTGTAAAATGTCTTCAGTACAATGACCTTTTACAACATTTACATACTTTCTTTCTCTACACTCACTTTTTTTACTTCATGTTTTAAAGTCTGGGAAATTTGAAGATTTAAGCAATCTCTGCCAGTCTGGGACAGACAAAAGATGATCAAATTGTGTATGTCTTGTGAGGTGAGTCAGCACCACACCTAACTAATTTCTCCTCCAAGCCCTCCAAAAACATGCTGAGCCAAACACGTGAAGCGAAAACGCTCACCCAGAAGTAGCCACATCTATACAGCTGTCTTCTCACAATCTTAATGAGTCAGACAAATTCCCCAAACTTATTTGTGTCTAAGCTAATAAATAAAAGGCCAGAACTCACAGAAAATGACAGTATATACATACAATCACAGACAAAGAAGACACATGCTTTATTGATGTGGTGGACAAAAGGGGATATATGCAGCATTCCCTACTAATAAGTAATACATTAACATCTAAAACCTTTTTATGGTATTTCTGTGAAAGGGATGTTAAATTCATTTTATTTTATATGCCTCAGAAATGAATCACTGCATTGCAAAAGATTTGCATATATCATTTTTTTTTTTTTAAAAGCATTTAAAATGTAATTTTATTAGCAACATTTACATTGTTTGGCTTTTCCGGGACATATGTTTTAAAATTCTGTAAATGTGTATTGTTTATTTTGTCGCCTTTGCTGTTATCAATTAGAAACAGATATTAATGTGCATATATAGCAGTCATTATAGATCATGTAAGAGAATCATGGTACTAAATTCCACATAATGCACTTCAGGTGGAGAAGCAGAAAAACCGAACATTTCAGATCTAAATTACAGGAAAAAGCAGGCAAAATAAATAATTAAAAAGCACTTCAACAATTTTCACTATGCAAAATTGTAACATTTATGTGGAATCATATTTCTAATTTAATGTCCTTCTTTTGGATGAAATCTCACGAAATATACAGCAGGGGTTGTCCATTCTAAAGGGATGTTTAACTCAAAATGTAATTCTAGATAAAACATTCAATGTTAAGGTACCATTAAATACAGTGCATTTGCATAATCGATAAATGCATAATAAAAAGACAATGCCATAGCACTTGAGCAGCAGATTTTTTTCTGACATCTTTCAAAGTTTCTTTCATTTCAGTGCCCTGTATCATGTGACAGCCATGAGCCAATCACAGACTCATAAATGTGTATACTGTTAACTCTTGCACATGCTCAGTAGGAGCTGGTGTATCACAAAGTGTGCATATTAAGAGAAGTAAATTCGAATTTTTTTTTTTTTTTTTTTTTAAATGGCATGCTTTGGGGGCATATTTAACAATGTGCGAGCAGACATGATACGAAGTAGCGTATCATGTCCGCTGCACATTGTTGCCCATCGATAAATGCCGAAAGCATATGCTGTCAGCATTTATCATTACACCAGCAGTTAAATGCCGCCCCCTGCAGATTCGGGGTGTCAATTAACCAGATCAAATTCAAACGGGTTGATTTTTGTCGGCCGCCTCAGAGCAGGCCGACAAGTTATTGAGCAGTGTTATGGAGGCAGTGGGGCATTGTGGAAACATAAACCTTATAACACTGCTACCTCTATAATAGTATCAGTTTTAACTCCACTAAGTGGATCATTTGTGTTTTTGCCAGTTCACAATGAGTTATACAATACTTTGTGTCTTTTGTAACGTCTTCACACTGGTTTGTAAATAAAATGGGTTTTGTGGGGCCTAGTAATTGATTGCTGAAAACCTCTGACACAAATACTGTCACTCTCTGGGAGTTTGGTTAGAATCATGGGCGTCCACAGAAATGTTTCCAGGGGCAGGGGAGGCAAAAAATAAAATAACCTGAGCATAATGATTTCAGTGCCAACATGTGAAGAAGACAGAGTTGTTTGTCGTATGCATAGGATACAACTAATTTTAAACATGGTAATTGACTGGGGCCAAAAGAATGAATAAAGTTAGTGCTTATGCTTAGATATAAGGCAGGGCTTGACAAACATGATTTTGAACATACATTTTTGTGGCTGTAATATGATGAGAAAATATTTTATTTATTTCTGGCTCTTTCTTGCAAGCACACAGCTAGATTAAAAGCAAAATGGAAGAGTTTGTTACGGAACACGTCTAGGTCTCTTCCTTCCTGACTCCCTAACCTACAGTCATACAATGCATGCTTTCCATACAATGCATGTTTTCAATCAAACATACTGAGATACAAACAAGGGTGACTAAGGCCCTTTGTGAGTTTTCTAGACACATACAAAACACAGCAATGGACTGCACTCTCAACCTGGACCGGATGCACATCCCATGCTTCTGCAAAACTCACATCTCTGGGTACTCCACAGACTCACATCCAGCTGCATAGCTCTCAGTGACTCAGGCAGTAACCCCAGACTAGTCTGAGTGCAAAGCCCATAGAGAAAATTACAAAACAAAAATATTAACACAGCACATAGAAAGTCTGGCGCTAAGTAAGCTTTAAGATAGCTGTATGCTTGCAAAAATATGCTTCACCATGGGGTTGGGGGGGGGGGCAAGCTCCTCCTCTTGCCCCTTCCGGACGCCTATGATTAGAATTTTTTTTGCAAAAAGATTTTGATCTGTCTAAAGTCAAATTGCATACAAAAGGATTGCCACTATTTACTATTCTGTTGCAGCAGGATAGCGATTTAACTCTTAGTTTTATTATGTCATAGCGGGATTAATTTAAAGGGTTAGTAAACCCCCAAATTGTCTTTTATGATTCAGATAGAACATACCATTTTAAACAACTTTTCAATTTACTTCTATTATCAAATTTGCTTCATTTTCTTGTTATCCATTGCTGAAGGGACAGCATTGCACTACTGGCAGCTAGCTGAACATATCTAGTAAGCCAATCACAAGAGACAAATGTGTGCAGGCACCAATTAGGAGCAGCTACGCCTCCCACTCGTGTAGGATATGTGCGTATTTATTTTTTAACAAGGGATACCAAGAGAACGATTCACATTTGAGAATAGAAGTAAATTTAAAAGTGTATTAAAATTACATGCTCTATCTGAATCATGCAAGTTTAATTCTGACTTCCCTATCCCTTTAAACTCAACTGGAGCTTTTTGTAAGTATATTAGATTTGCATAGGCTGAACTCGATGGACTTCGGTCTTTTTTCAACCTCATCTACTATGTTAAAAAGGTACAAGCTATTGATGGTTTGTGTCAGAGATCACCTGTGCTGATGTAATGAAAAACATTTTTGTAAAGTGGTCTTAAATGTGACTTTTGCTTAAAACCCTGCCTGCTCTTATAATCACCTATGGACATATATTTATCTATATTTTTATTGGAGCATAAAAGCATATCGACAATGGTGTAAGCAGATTTGTAGTTATTCACTTGGTAGTTTCCTAAACTCACTATACAGGTAGCCCTCAGTTTATGCCGGGGTTAGGTTCCAGAAGGAATGGTTGTAAATTGAAACCGTTGTAAATTGAAACCCAGTTTATAATGTAAGTCAATGGGAAGTCAGGGGGATAGGGTCCAGGCCCCTAGCAAAATTGTCATAAGTTACACCTAATACATTATTTTTAAAGCTTTGAAAGGAAGACTTTAAATGCTAAACAGCATTATAAACCTTATAAAATAATCACACAACACAGAATTGCATTTTTCTGCAAACAGTTCTTTCTATGCATTCCAATCTGGACTGATTTATAGACAGGAAGATCTTGTTCCTTTGAAATCTGCTCGATAGCTCAGGTCTGGTTCAACTGATTAATTTCAGCTTGCTTGGCTTTGCTGCAACACAAGCAAACAGCTCCACCTACTGGCTATTTTAATAAATGCACTGCTTCTCAATGCTTTTCAATAGCAGTCACATGACTGGAAAAAAAGGTTGTTATTCTGAAACGGTGTAAATTGAACTGTTGTAAAATGAGGGCCACCTGTATTATGTTATCTAACCATCATCATAATGACTCATAGCAAAAAGAGGATGCAAATAAACTTATTCATTCTTCCTCAGTGTAAGATTCAAGCAAAGCCTTTGCACAATTAGTTAAACATGACTTGTATATAGTTAGTTATTTCAGTGCAAGGGTTAGGGATATACAACACTAGTCTTTTAAAGGCTGGTAAATAAATGGAATACAATGTTGACTGGAAGAAAGCCTATAATGATTTTTGCATACTGCAACAGCTTGTAGGATTGAAGCATGGCATAGTTACAGATACTTTAGAACAGAAAACAATAAGTCATCATTTAGCGGTTTTGCTCCATAAGGAAAATATTTAATAAAACAATTTACAAAATATTGCAAGAGACAGAGATATGCCATGATCTCAGCAGCAAAGCTTGACCACACAGGTACTCACAGAAGAGGAACAGTAAGAGAGCTAAGGAAATACGAATCAGTCCTCCATATCTGAACCATAGAGTTGACTAGTGAGAAAGAGAGATAATAAAACAACAATAACTAAATTCCTTTTGCAGATTACACATGTGCTTATCTAACAAATCCCTTATCAACTCTGTGCATAATCTAAACCCACTATTCCAGCTTCAAGTGGTGTTTCTCAGAAACTTCTCTAGACAAGGATTATTGTCAAAATGTCATATTTCATTGAAGTTAATGTGCTTGGCACATACATTTAATTTTCTGCCTGTACAAGTGTTATGCTCTATGGTTGTCTTCCATCAGTCACATTGGCTTTGGCAACAGCATTCCCGAATCCTCAATAACAAAACACTGTGCATCCTTGGACATTTCTGCTGTGTTGTTCCACTTTGCTTCTGGAGAAGAATGGGTCACTGATTCTTGTTTGCTACTAGTGCAGCTGATGGAGCCATTCCCATATGGAAACACCAAAATACTAGCAGATGTGCAATCTGACCTGTCAGCGGCCCATTCTGCATCTGTATATCCCAGACAAAATAACTGTCTCCTTGAAGATAACTGTCCCCTTGAGCTATCTTACCACTCTCTTGACTGTAGTTTACTTTCTTTTGATTGGACAGCTTAGTTTAGTTTTCTGTACAGTATCAGAACAACTGCAGATGCAATCTAAGGCCTACATGTTGCAGCTAAATATGATAGTTTGCCTATTGTTGTTCCATACAGCTTGACAAGGGCTCATGCTTATCAGACTTTGTAAAGAAAAGTGTGTATTTGAGTATTACTGCAGGATGGACTTCTCTAGACTCAAAAGTTATAATCTTTGTTCATTGAGAACGAAAATATCTACCATCTTACCAGTTCTCTGCTTCCATCCTAAAGAAGAATACATCTCTCATTCTTTTGACTTTTACTTCTGTATTTAGTTGTGCAACAATCTGTGTCTAGTCCAGTTCCTTTTCACTACACAATATCAGATCATCTACATAAAACAGTATATTTTTCCATATCATTGTCTGCTAAATTAGCAAGGATATGCTTGATTTTGTGTAGGCTTTTATTGTATGAACGCTTCACATATTAGCCAATATATTTCCTCTTTTGTAACATGCATACTAGACTTTTTTTTTTTTAAATAATTTATGCTTCATCCCGTAAAATTCTTCATTTATTTATTGATTCAAGAATGCTGACTTTACATAAGCTGCTGTTTGTAAAGCTGTCTGGATACTGCAATGCTGAGTAATGCCCTCATTGTGCTGCATATAACTACAGGTGCAAAGTCTTGAGGTGGTCTTCTTCACATTGGCCTGTAGGTAATTCAGCAAGAATCCATGTATTATTTTTCTGCAGGGCTTTATATAGGAGGGTTTTCCAAAATGTATGCTTGAAAGCTATAGATGGACTAGTTTAATGTGAATTTCCTTGGCTCAAGTACTTGAATTTACTTCAAGGGGATATCTTAAAAAAATTAACTGTTTCCAACCATCCAAAATAAACATTGGACAACTCTGGCTTATATGAACCTTATTAGATTGAGATGTGTGTAAATGAATCCCAAGGCTGTGAAAAGTGTATATTGACTATAAATTAAATGCTAGGGCTTATCCCTGAGGATTATGTTTAAGACGAGTCACATATGAAAGCAACAAGGAGGTATATGGACAAAACTAATCAAGAATAGTGGTGCATGGGGGGCGGAGCCAGCCGCCGAAGAGGTCAGGTGTGATTGAGTGGGGCTCCAGACTTATAGATCAAAAAATTGGAAATAACCCACTATTTCAAGTCTTAATGTCTATTAATAACGCCTAAGACCTCACATACACTCCCATAAGAATGTAAGGTAGAGAGAAGTCCTATGCAGTGGATGTATGCAAAGCTTTAACTTTTCAAATACGCCATGTGGTAAGCGCTGTCATTTTGCCTACAGGGCATTCTATTTTAAATAAGGAACCAGACGAACGCAATATATTCCCTCACCGGGTCTCCAAGTCGAAACAGCAACTATTATTCTATATATTTAAGAGTGGTAGTGGACTTATTTACGAGTTATTAACTTCATGTACTTGCGGTGCAGTACTAATATGGAGGCTTTGGAGGCCTGGGAACAACATGCCCAACTGCTTATTGATGGGCACTTTCAGAACCTTAAGATGAGCCTTACCTCACTTTTATCCGCCTTGCTACAGCCACCACTACAAAGCATGGATACCTTAACTCCTGAGCAGAACAGTGGTGATGGCGTCACATCTGCACACGCACCTCAGGAGAAACAAGACACTTTTCCAGGTGGTTCGTCGCTACACTCTCCATATACTGATCATGAGAAGACATTGATTGCCGGCTGTCCCCTATTGGAGGGTCCGGTGGTGGAAGAATTATTACACCCTAAAGAACATCCACTACATGTTGCCACAGCATCTGGTGAACCCTGCGGCATCTGCTACATATCTTTATACAGAATTGGCCGATCAGAGACTCCCCCACGTCATTCTTGTGAAATCTCATAAGGTAGCAGGAGTCGCTACCTTCGAAGAGATAATCCCATCTTATCCGGATCAGAAATATGCCCTTCCCAGATACCATGGTTTACACACTCCACTAAAAATAAGAGTGGTCATTCCCAATGTTCTTATCCCTTTAATCACATGGCTCTGGAGAACCGGAGTGGGATGAAGAGAGAGTGTCTGAAGCTCCAGAATATAGCTTACCGGACACTTGTTTTGGTTTGTGTCAGGTGAAGTTTATTATTCAAACGTGTGTAGACATGTTATAATGACTGTTAAAAATTCCTTTTAAGTTGCTTATAGATTCATGTTTATAAACATTCATGTTTAGGTTATAAATGTATACTTAGAGGCCGATTTACCAAATGTCTGTCGGACCTGATCCGAAACAGTGTGGATCAGGTCCGACAGACATAGCTGAATGCGGAGAGCAATACGCTCTCCGTATTCAGCATTGCACCAGCAGCTCACAAGCATTGCCCCCTGCAGACTCGTGTCAATCAACCCGATCGTACTCGATCGGGTTGAATTGTGGCGATTCCTGTCCGCCTCATCAGAGTAGGTGGACAGAGTTATGGAGCAGCGGTCTTTAGACTCGCCAGTAACACGGGCCCTCAAGCTCCATCCAGAGCTTAATAAATGGGCCTACTAGGCACTTGATGATTGTATTCGTGTTTTTCATAGTTATTGACTATTTGAAATGTTTTAAGTCCTAAGGGAAATGTGTATTTTCTGTTTAGAAAGCTTCGGAATCATTCTGCTACATATCCTCTATACATGACGACCAGGGAGCCTGATGCTAAGATTTGTTACTCCAATCTGCCGATATGAATGCATTGCAGTTTTAAACTAGAGTCCTTTTTTGTTTCTCTTCTGCTCTTATAATCTACTACTATTTTTGGTAATTCAGGTCCTTATATTTGCTATGTTTGAATAACTATTCCTTACTACTATATAGCTTAACCTGCAACTACTAGAGATTTATAAAAGTTTTCACTGACACAGCTGTCCTGTTACAAATACCTCAGGGGGTTTATCAATCTACTTGCTATAACTACCTTGTTGTTAGTCTAGTTGGACACTATATACAGTCTCTGCCTACCCCTTGATAACTTACTGTTTAATGTATGATCTAGGTCTACTTTTTGGTTTCATCACCCCAATAGTTGGAAGGAGAAATGGCTAGTTATTTTGAGATAAAAAGAAAATCCAATGTGGCTCGAATAATGGTTCTAAGCCAATGCTAGTGGTTGCTGTTTTTTTTTTTAATTTATTATACATGCTTTATTGTCAGCTGAATACTAGTGTTATATACTTTTTATTCTCTGCACACTAAAGGTTATGGGGGCCTATTTAACATACGGAGCTTGATAGATATGCCCCTAAATGTTAATATTATAGTTGTGATTTTAGATGAAATCCTGAAGGAATTCAGTATTCTTCCGCCACCCTTTGGTACTCGACTTATAAATGTGTTAGCCGTACAATACATAACATTAAAGGGACAGTCTACACCAGAATTTTTATTGTTTTAAAAGAAAGATAATCCCTTTATTACCTATTTCCCAGTTTTGCATAACCAACACAGTTATAATAATATTCTTTTAACCTCTGTGATTATTTTGTATCTAAGCCTCTGCAAACTGCCCCTTTTTTCAGTTCTTTTGACAGACTTGCAGTCTAGCCAATCAGTGCCGGCTCCCAGATAACTTCTCATGCATGAGCACAGTGTTATCTATATGAAATACGTGAACTTACACCCTCTAGTGGTGAAAAACTGTTAAAATGCAATCTGAAAGAGGTGGGCTTCAAGGTCTAAGAAATTAGCATATGAACCTCCTAGGTTAAGCTTTCAACTAAGAATACCAAGAGAACAAAGCAAAATTGGTGATAAAAGTAAATTGGAAAATTGTTTAAAATTACATGCCCTATCTGAATCATGAAAGTTACTTTATAGTAAGTGTTACATATGAAACATATGCCTACCTGCTTTCTATTTATACTGATGACTAGTGTCTAATCTAGCATTTCAATGTAGCTATATTCAAGTTTAGATAACTGTTTAAAATGTGTTATAATGATATCACCTTTGTGCCTTATGTTTCTAATACTTAGTATTTAGCTACACAGACTGCACAATCTTTAGTAGACATGTGCGGTTCGTTTCGGATTAATTCGGAAATTCGGTAAATTCGGTAAATTCGGAGATTCGGATCGATTCGGATTTCCGAATTAAAATACTTCCGAATCTACCGAATGAATCCGAAATAGCTGCCGTATCTCCGAATAAATCCGAATTAGCTCGGTAAAATTCGGCATTTCCCCATAGGAAACAATGGGAGTTTCGGCTGAAAAAAAAACTAACACCGCAGCCCCATTGTTTCCTATGGGGAAACACTAAATCTGCACCTAACACCCTAACATGTACCCGAGTCTCTAAACACCCCTAATCTAACACTTATTAACCCCTAATCTGCTGCCTCCGCTATCGCTGACACCTGCAGTATTTTATTAACCCCTAATCTGCCGACCGAATATCGCCGCCACCTACATTATAACTATTAACCCCTAATCTGCTGTCCCTAACACCGCCGACCCCTACATTATAGTTATTAACCCCTAATCTGCCCCCCCCAACGTCGCCGCAATCTAACTACAAGTATTAACCCCTAATCTGCCGACCCGATATCGCCGCCGCCTACATTATAGCTATTAACCCCTAATCTGCTGTCCCTAACACCGCCGACCCCTACATTATAGTTATTAACCCCTAATCTGCCCCCCCCCCAACGTCGCCGCAATCTAACTACAAGTATTAACCCCTAATCTGCCGACCCGATATCGCCGCCGCCTACATTATAGCTATTAACCCCTAATCTGCTGTCCCTAACACCGCCGACCCCTACATTATAGTTATTAACCCCTAATCTGCCCCCCCCCCAACGTCGCCGCAATCTAACTACAAGTATTAACCCCTAATCTGCCGACCCGATATCGCCGCCGCCTACATTATAACTATTAACCCCTAATCTGGTGTCCCTAACACCGCCGACCCCTACATTATAGTTATTAACCCCTAATCTGCCCCCCCCAACGTCGCCACAATCTAACTACAAGTATTAACCCCTAATCTGCCGACCGCAAATCGCCGCCACTATAATAAATGTATTAACCCCTAAACCGCCGCACTCCCGCCTCGCAAACACTATAATACATTTTATTAACCCCTAATCTGCCCTCCCTAACATCGCCGCCACCTACCTACAATTATTAACCCCTAATCTCCCGCCCCCAACGTCGCCGCTACTATAATAAGGTTATTAACCCCTAAACCTAAATCTAACCCTAACACTAACACCCCCTAACTTAAATATAATTTAAATAAAACGAAATAAGTTTACTATAGTTAAATAAATTAATCCTATTTAAAACTAAAGACTTACCTGTAAAATAAACCCTAAGATAGCTGCAATATAACTAATAGTTACATTGTAGCTATTTTAGGATTTATTTTTATTTTACAGGCAACTTTGTATTTATTTTAACTAGGTACAATAGTTATTAAATAGTTATTAACTATTTAATAACTACCTAGCTAAAATAAATACAAATTTACCTGTAAAATAAATCCTAACCTAAGTTACAATTACACCTAACACTACACTATCATTTAATTAATTAAATAAATGACTCATATTTAAAACTAAATACTTACCTGTAAAATAAACCCTAATATAGCTGCAATATAACTAATAGTTACATTGTAGCTATTTTAGCATTTATATTTATTTTACAGGCAACTTTGTATTTATTTTAACTAGGTACAATAGCTATTAAATAGTTATTGACTAATTAATAGCTACCTAGTTAAAATAATTACAAAATTACCTGTAAAATAAATCCTAACCTAAGTTACAATAAAACCTAAAAACCGATCAGCCAATAGAATGCGAGCTCAATCTGATTGGCTGATTGGATCAGCCAATCGGATTGAACTTGAATCTGATTGGCTGATTGAATCAGCCAATCAGATTTTTCCTACCTTAATTCCGATTGGCTGATAGAATCCTGTCAGCCAATCGGAATTCAAGGGACGCCATCTTGGATGACGTCACTTAAAGGTACAGTCACCTAGTCGTCGGATCAAGAAAGAAGAGGATGCTCTGCGTGGGATGTCTTCAGGATGCTGCCGCTCCACTCCGGATGGATGAACAGAGAAGATGCCGCCTGGATCAAGACTTCTGATGGATGGAAGACCTCTTCTTGCCCCGCTTGGATGAAGACTTCTGCCGGTCTGGATGTCCTCTTCTGCCCCATCGGATGAAGACTTCGGCCCGCTGGGTGAAGACACGGTAGAGAGAGATCTTCAGGGGGGTAGTGTTAGGTTTATTTAAGGGGGGTTTGGGTTAGAGTAGGGGTATGTGGGTGGTGGGTTGTAATGTGGGGGGGGGGGTATTGTGTTTTTTTTACAGGCAAAAGAGCTGTTTTCTTTGGGGCATGCCCCGCAAAAGGCCCTGTTCAGGGCTGGTAAGGTAATAGAGCTGATTACTTTTGTAATTTAGTATAGGGTAGGGCATTTTGTTTATTTTGGGGGGCTTTGTTATTTTATTAGGGGGCTTAGATTAGGTGTAATTAGTTTAAAATTCTTGTAATTTTTTTTATTTTTTGTAATTTAGTGTTTGTTTTTTTTGTACTTTAGTTTAGTTTATTTCATTGTATTTAATTGTAGGTACTTGTAGTTCATTTATTTAATGATAGTGTAGTGTTAGGTTTAATAGTAACTTAGGTTAGGATTTATTTTACAGGTAATTTTGTAATTATTTTAACTAGGTAGCTTTTAAACAGTAAATATCTATTTAATAGCTATTGTACCTAGTTAAAATAAATACAAAGTTGCCTGTAAAATAAATATAAATGCTAAAATAGCTACAATGTAACTATTAGTTATATTGTAGCTATATTAGGGTTTATTTTACAGGTAAGTATTTAGTTTTATATAGGATTAATTTATTTAGTTAATTTAATGACAGTGTAGTGTTAGGTGTAATTGTAACTTAGGTTAGGGTTTATTTTACAGGTAAATTTGTATTTATTTTAGCTAGGTAGTTATTAACTATTTAATAGCTATTGTACCTAGTTAAAATAAATACAAAGTTGCCTGTAAAATAAATATAAATCCTAAAATAGCTACAATGTAACTATTAGTTATATTGAAGCTATATTAATAGCTAGTAGGGGGCTTAGATTAGGTGTAATTATTTTAAAATTATTGTAATATTTTATTATTCTTGCTAATTTAGTGTTTGTTTGTTTTTTTGTACTTTTCTGATGGATGGAAGACCTCTTCTTGCCCCGCTTGGATGAAGACTTCTGCCGGTCTGGATGTCCTCTTCTGCCCCATCGGATGAAGACTTCGGCCCGGCTGGGTGAACACGACTCAAGGTAGGGAAATCTTCAGGGGGGTAGTGTTAGGTTTATTTAAGGGGGGTTTGGGTTAGAGTAGGGGTATGTGGGTGGTGGGTTGTAATGTGGGGGGGGGGGTATTGTGTTTTTTTTTACAGGCAAAAGAGCTGTTTTCTTTGGGGCATGCCCCGCAAAAGGCCCTGTTCAGGGCTGGTAAGGTAATAGAGCTGTTAACTTTTGTAATTTAGTATAGGGTAGGGCATTTTTTTTTATTTTGGGGGGCTTTGTTATTTTATTAGGGGGCTTAGATTAGGTGTAATTAGTTTAAAATTCTTGTAATATTTTTTTATTTTTTGTAATTTAGTGGGGGGGGTTTTGTACTTTAGTTTAGTTTTTTTAATTGTATTTAATTGTAGGTACTTGTAGTTAATTTATTTAATGATAGTGTAGTGTTAGGTTTAATTGTAACTTAGGTTAGGATTTATTTTACAGGTAATTTTGTAATTATTTTAACTAGGTAGCTATTAAATAGTCAATATCTATTTAATAGCTATTTAACCTAGTTAAAATAAATACAAAGTTGCCTGTACAATAAATATAAATGCTAAAATAGCTACAATGTAACTATTAGTTATATTGCAGCTATATTAGGGTTTATTTTACAGGTAAGTCTTTAGTTTTATATAGGATTCATTTATTTAGTTAATTTAATGATAGTGTAGTGTTAGGTGTAATTGTAACTTAGGTTATGATTTATTTTACAGGTAAATTTGTATTTATTTTAGCTAGGTAGTTATTAAATAGTTATTAACTATTTAATAGCTATTGTACCTAGTTAAAATAAATACAAAGTTGCCTGTAAAATAAATATAAATCCTAAAATAGCTACAATGTAACTATTAGTTATATTGAAGCTATATTAATAGCTAGTAAGGGGCTTAGATTAGGTGTAATTAGTTTTAGTTTAAAATTATTGTAATATTTTATTATTTTTTGTAATTTAGTGTTTGTTTGTATTTTGGTACTTGTATGATGGATGGAAGACCTCTTCTTGCCCCGCTTGGATGAAGACTTCTGCCGGTCTGGATGTCCTCTTCTGCCCCATCGGATGAAGACTTCGGCCCGGCTGGGTGAACACGACTCAAGGTAGGGAGATCTTCAGGGGGGTAGTGTTAGGTTTATTTAAGGGGGGTTTGGGTTAGAGTAGGGGTATGTGGGTGGTGGGTTGTAATGTGGGGGGGGGATTGTGTTTTTTTTTTACAGGCAAAAGAGCTGTTTTCTTTGGGGCATGCCCCGCAAAGGGCCCTGTTCAGGGCTGGTAAGGTAATAGAGCTGTTAACTTTTGTAATTTAGTATAGGGTAGGGCATTTTTTTTATTTTGGGGGGCTTTGTTATTTTATTAGGGGGCTTAGATTAGGTGTAATTAGTTTAAAATTCTTGTAATATTTTTTTATTTTTTGTAATTTAGTGTTTGTTTTTTTTTGTAATTTAGTGGGGGGGTTTTGTACTTTAGTTTATTTAATTGTAGATAATTGTAGGTACTTGTAGTTAATTTATTTAATGACAGTGTAGTGTTAGGTTTAATTGTAACTTAGGTTAGGATTTATTTTACAGGTAATTTTGTAATTATTTTAACTAGGTAGCTATTAATTAGTCAATAACTATTTAATAGCTTTTGTACCTAGTTAAAATAAATACAAAGTTGCCTGTAAAATTAATATAAATGCTAAAATAGCTACAATGTAACTATTAGTTATATTGCAGCTATATTAGGGTTTATTTTACAGGTAATTATTTTGTTTTAAATATGATTCATTTATTTAGTTAATTTAATGATAGTGTAGTGTTAGGTGTAATTGTAACTTAGGTTAGGATTTATTTTACAGGTAAATTTGTATTTATTTTAGCTAGGTAGTTATTAAATAGTTATTAACTATTTAATAACTATTGTACCTAGTTAAAATAAATACAAAGTTGCCTGTAAAATAAAAATAAATCCTAAAATAGCTACAATGTAACTATTAGTTATATTGCAGCTATCTTAGGGTTTATTTTACAGGTAAGTCTTTAGTTTTAAATAGGATTCATTTATTTAACTATAGTAAACTTATTTCGTTTTATTTAAATTATATTTAAGTTAGGGGGTGTTAGTGTTAGGGTTGGACTTAGGTTTAGGGGTTAATAACCTTATTATAGTAGCGGCGACGTTGGGGGCGGGAGATTAGGGGGTAATAATTGTAGGTAGGTGGCGGCGATGTTAGGGAGGGCAGATTAGGGGTTAATAAAATGTATTATAGTGTTTGCGAGGCGGGAGTGCGGCGGTTTAGGGGTTAATACATTTATTATAGTGGCGGCGATTTGCGGTCGGCAGATTAGGGGTTAATACTTGTAGTTAGATTGTGGCGACGTTGGGGGGGGGCAGATTAGGGGTTAATAACTATAATGTAGGGGTCGGCGGTGTTAGGGACAGCAGATTAGGGGTTAATAGCTATAATGTAGGCGGCGGCGATATCGGGTCGGCAGATTAGGGGTTAATACTTGTAGTTAGATTGTGGCGACGTTGGGGGGAGGCAGATTAGGGGTTAATAACTATAATGTAGGGGTCGGCGGTGTTAGGGACAGCAGATTAGGGGTTAATAGCTATAATGTAGGCGGCGGCGATATCGGGTCGGCAGATTAGGGGTTAATACTTGTAGTTAGATTGCGGCGACGTTGGGGGAGGCAGATTAGGGGTTAATAACTATAATGTAGGGGTCGGCGGTGTTAGGGACAGCAGATTAGGGGTTAATAGCTATAATGTAGGCGGCGATATCGGGTCGGCAGATTAGGGGTTAATACTTGTAGTTAGATTGCGGCGACGTTGGGGGGGGCAGATTAGGGGTTAATAACTATAATGTAGGGGTCGGCGGTGTTAGGGACAGCAGATTAGGGGTTAATAGCTATAATGTAGGCGGCGGCGATATCGGGTCGGCAGATTAGGGGTTAATACTTGTAGTTAGATTGCGGCGACGTTGGGGGAGGCAGATTAGGGGTTAATAACTATAATGTAGGGGTCGGCGGTGTTAGGGACAGCAGATTAGGGGTTAATAGCTATAATGTAGGTTGCGGCGATATCCGATCTGCAGATTAGGGGTTAAATAATGTTATTATAGGGTTTGCGATGTGGGGGGGCCTCGGTTTAGTGGTTCATAGGTAGTTTATGGGTGTTAGTGACTTAGTGTACTAAATGGGTGTTAGTGTACTAAAAACATACCGAATTTCGGAACGGAATAGAACCGAATTCAGCCGAATCCGAATAAATCTGAAACGAATTTATTCGGATCCGAATAAATCCG
The DNA here is from genome assembly GCF_027579735.1 of Bombina bombina. Lineage (NCBI taxonomy): Eukaryota > Metazoa > Chordata > Amphibia > Anura > Bombinatoridae > Bombina > Bombina bombina. The sequence continues at coordinate 417,281,290 of NC_069501.1, forward strand.
AAACAAATTTATTCAAATTTTGCCGAATCCGATTCGATCCGAAACGAAATTCGAAAAGTCCGAATCGATCCGAACCGAAAACGAACCGAATTTTTTAGCGGTGCACATGTCTATTTTATCACATAGAGACCATCTCTGTTAACAGTGACTATAGAGCAATCTTTAAACAATTGTATTCTTATTTTTATGAATGTTATACAGTGAGCTGAGAGATGCAGCTGCCCACTTACACTAGACTTACTATGTACTTACAGGCCCTCTCAAGCAACAACTTCGGTTAAACATGTTGATGCTAGGTCACATTTATATAAATAGTCTTGAGACACCGCTGCACTCTTGGTATATTTATTTCATAGCTATTTAACATTTGGGCGGCTGGCTCTGCGTTTTCCACCCCCTCTTTTATACAGTTCTCTGGGTATGCTTTTAAATCCCAGACACTAATTCGCGGATTACCTCGATAAGCACCGCTTTTACAATGCTGATAGATGACATGACAATACTTCAGTAGGGTTGAGAAGACAATCTGAGAACAGGAATTCTATTATCTAGTTACATTACAATTCTTACTAAGGGATTCAAGGTATTTGAAAATGGGAACCTTTCAATCATCCTTTTTGTTATCACTGGTATCTGGCACTAACCCAAGGGCCCTGGGTGGAGCTGGATCCCGAGCATTAAGTATTAGATCATGGTCCTTAGACTCATGTAAGCCTACCCTATGCAAATTATTGCTTGCTCTACTCCCTTATCAACAGACATATACTTACTTCCCTGTTCCCTCTATTCCAATTTTACATCTAATAAACTGAGGGATTGTTGCAAGTCCTTACTTTCACTTTATGTATACAAAGACTACACATATTTTAGCATGTTTACACAGATCATTTTATATTTTGAACTTTAGAGTTTATCCATATATTGATATACCCTTTGAGTGCTAAGCTGGATTTTTTTTTTTTTTTTTTACTATTTTATTTTTTTTTTTTATTTTTTTTTTTACCTCAGATCCCCAAGGTCTTGGGGGTCTGTAGCTGCTTAGATGCTTGAGCTACAGGCTTCTAAGCAGCATGCCCCCTTTCCCTATCTTGTCCATTGTAATCTTTAAATAAAGTTGCGCTGTGACGTCATCACGTCATTGCACGTGACGTCACTGCATGTAACGGGAAGCCCCAGCGATGCCTGTCACTTTACAGGCCCGATCGCCGGGGTGGTAGTTGATGGGAGCCCCCAGATTGCTCTCAAGGTAGGTGAGTGCTAGCGACCGCTCTGAGCCGTAGTTAGCACTCAAGGGGTTAATACAATGCACATGCTGTACTATTTGAAAAATTTGCCCTTGTACTTTTCAACAAACTCAAAGTTATATTTACGTTTGCTATAATCCCTATTTTTCATATGCGAGTCTTGTTTTATATAATTTTAAAAGCAAATGAAAAATTGTATTTTCCTTTTTCTTTTGTTTTCTCTCTTTCTCCCTTGAAAATATGAGGTTCATCTTTTGAATACTTAAACATTTATGTGATGTAATTGTATGTTTATATCAATGTATTTGATATGCTTTTTTTCTTTTTGTACCAGTATGCCATTTCAAATACTGCGTATCTGTTATTGAATATTAAACCTCAATAAAAATGTATTAAAAAAAAAGAAAATAAAAAAATAATAGTGGTGCATTTTAAACACTGACAATTTGTGCTGAATGTTCTTGATTCCATTGGGGAAAGCAATGTTGGGTTGGTTTAATTAATTAATTAAATAAATAAATAAATAAATAAATAGATGTGTGTCTTTACACATTAGTGCTGTCAACATTTGGAAATAAATATTAATTCACATAAATTTTACCTGAAATTACATTTGCAGTTGATAACTGGCATTACAGATCAAAACAATTGTGTCATTAAATATATATTTATTCAGACTCACACCGTTAAAGGATTGATATAGCTTTATAACTGCATACTGTATGTCTGGGATTTTTAAATAAATGAACATGCCCGTAAAACACCAGCAGGGTGGCACCGTAAATTCTGCCCATAGTACTACAATAATCATATGTGCTAGTTAAAGTTGGAAAGTACAAAGATAAATGCACATTTGCAAATATCCTATCTAAGCAGACATTGCATAAGTCACACGTGCACCTACCAGAACAGAATGATGTGTACATTATGTAAGGATTTTAATTGTAGACAGGATACAGCTCATCCCAGACATATCAATCAGGCTTTGTTAATCAAGCATTGCCTACATACATAGAGAACACCTGTCAACAGCTACTTTTACACACTGAGTAATCACTAAAGACATATCCATATTTTGGCATGATAAATTATGTTCCTGCCAACCAATTGCTGCACAGTTCTGGGGGGCAGTAAATCTTGAGGATTGGCTTTATGTCATGCCATCTTGTCACTTTTGGTCTCTCAATATATTAATGATATATAGCCTCTCCAGTTAATCATCTTAGGATCTCCTGGGGTGTTGGGCATATGATCATGTCATGTTCTTTCTGTACTTTGACAAACTGTCTCTCATACCCTTCACCTGGCAAATGCAAATGGAGAGATTGTCAGTGAAAAGAGAATACAGGGCATAAGGGATAGATAGTTGAAAGGGTTACTATAGTATATATGGCTGCCATAATCAATGCTCTATATATGGCTTACTGAAGGGTAATCAATGCTCAGTATGTTTCTCACAGACTGAGTTAATAACTAATTTCTTATGAAAGACAGGACAGTATTAACCAATGTTTTAGATTCGGCTCACATATGGTTATAATCAGTTGCTTCTCTGGATAAAGGGAAAAAGGCTGCAAAATCCAAGAAAGCTGGAGAGGCTGGCGTGGCCAGTGAGGATAGTGTTACCACTTATTGAAATATAGTGCTTAAGTATTCATTTATCTTTGCAGCTGACAGAAGGGAATAATCACTGCTCTGTGGGGTTTAGCTAAAATGTGACCTGCTATTAGGGTGGCCAACCCTCCTGTATTTCCCAGGTTCTCCAGTAATTAAAGGGACAGTCTACCATAGAATTGTTATTGTTTTAAAAGATAGATAATCCCTTTATTACCCAGTCCCCAGTTTTGCATAACAAATACAGTTATATTAATATACTTTTTACCTCTGTGATTACCTTGTATCTAAGCATCTTCTGACAGCCCCCTGATCACATGACTGTGACTGTTTATTATCTATTGTCTTACATTTAGCATTGTTTTGTGCTAAATCTTAAATAACCCCCTATGTCTGAACACAGTGTTATCTATATGGCCCACGTGTACTTTCTGTCTCTTTGTGTTGAAAAGAGAATTAAAAAGCATGTGATAAGAGGCAGCCCTCAAAGGTTTAGAAATTAGCATATGAGCCTACCTAGGTTTAGTTTAAACTAAGAATACCAAGAGAAAAAAGCAAATTTAATGATAAAAGTAAATTCGAAAGATGATTAAAATTAAAAGTCCTATCTGAATAATGAAAGTGTAATTTATACTAGACTGTCCCTTTAAGTAAAAAAATTGATGATCTCCTGGTTCCCATTTTTATTGCTCTGTACCCCAGTTTTCTCCTGGCCAAAAACACTGTTAATTAATCCCAGATACAGAAATATATGTATAAGCCTCAAGCCTCTGATGAAGCACGTGTAAAGCACATTCTACACAACAGGACGCTACACATTATTGGTTCTCTTCACTAACAGTTACTTTACCCAGTAAGTGTTTTTACTCCATTTCACTTTACTTAAGTGATTTTTGAACGGGCTTTCTATCTTTTGTGGTAATCTATACCGTATTTGATTTGAAACAAGCATTAACCTTATAGACCCACTGTAGAGCCACTAGCCCTAATACCGCTTACACAATTTTTAAAAAGTTACATTAAACAACGTTATAAATATTTATATTGCACATGTTGTATATTCAGGTATTTAACCCTGCACATCTAGTCTGAATTTTATTTCTTCTATACCGGATATTTGTATATTGATTTTAATCTATTTTGCCTTTCCTTTTTTTACATATATCAAGTTAAGTATTAAATAAATTTTACATTTATTACTCACAAATAAACGTTAATACTTTTTTGGTACATATTCCATATATATATATATATTTAAAATAAAAAATAAAAAATTCTTAATTCAATATATATTTTAAATTTTTATATTTAATATTAATAAACATTTATCAGCTCATAAAAATTTGGAGCACCCCTTCGCATGTCCCTCCATCCAATTATATAACACAGTCCCTTCTTTGACTGTTTTTGAGAACCTCCGCTCTTGCTTAAAAGTTAAAAAGTTAGCTTACTGAAACAGCATCCACTAAGAGGGATTCACGTCGCTGATCACCGGTCCCTGTGGTTCTACAGGTGAGATATATATTATATCATTAGCTACTGTTGATTACATAATTGTACTCATTTGGGATACATTTATCTTTTTGTACCCACAAATGCACATGAGGAACCTCTCTTGCAAGCGCTGTTAGAAACACCATCCCTACAAACATATATATATAGATAGATAGATAGATAGATAGATAGATAGATAGATAGATAACAGCACATTTTATAAATAGATAAAAGTACAATATTATAAATAATATTAATGCACATACATACGTACACACTCATACAATAGACACACACACATATGTACATACACACACATACATACGTACACACACTCATACAATATACACACACACACAAATACGTACCTACACACACATACATACGTACACACTCATACAATAGACACACACACACAAATACGTACCTACACACACATACATACGTACACACACTCATACAATAGACACACACACATATGTACCTACACACACATACATACGTACACACTCATACAATAGACACACACACACAAATACGTACCTACACACACATACATACGTACACACACTCATACAATATACACACACACACAAATAGGTATCTACACACACATACATAAGTACACACTCATACAATAGACACACACACACAAATACGTACATACACACACATACATACCTACACACACTCATACAATATACACACACACACAAATACGTACCTACACACACATACATACGTACACACTCATACAATAGACACACACACACAAATACGTACATACACACACATACATACGTACACACACTCATACAATAGACACACACATACTCATACAATATACACACACACACAAATGCGTACCTACACATACATACATACGTACACACTCATACAATAGACACACACACACAAATACGTACATACACACACATACATACGTACACACACTCATACAATTGACACACACACATATACGTACGTACACATACATACAATTACATACACACACATGTTGATGCCAATTTCCTGCGTACATTTTTGTTGATTCTTAAGTTTCCCTTATTTTTTTCAAGAAAAGTTGCCAACCCTACCTGTTATTGATAACAACAGTTGTACAACAATATCTCCAGCCATTACATTCAAGCTGCTTAAAATGAGTGGCTGAAGCAATGTTGCACCTTGAACGTAATTATGACAGCTTTGACATAATGTCAGCATCATATAAAGGCTGCTATTACATGCAGTGGTAACACAGTGTTAAGTTAACCCTGTATGCACTTTATCCCTAAAATGCTATTAAAAGGCAAATGGAAAAGCGATGGCACTTAGGGACGTGTGATACCTAAACACGCAGATGGCATGACTAAATGACCTTGTGATAGCAACCAGAACTTGGAAGTCTTTTTAATTATGTCCAAATGATAAACTACAAATTAAAGGGATTGGATATTCAAAATTAAATTTGCATGTTTCAGACAGAGCATGAAATTTTAAGGCACTTTTAAATTCACTTCTGTTTTCAAATTGCTCTTTTGGTATCAGTTTTTGAAAAAAAATATGTACATATCCTATACTAGTGGGAGCTTACTGGTGATTGGTGCCCGCACACATTTGTTTCTTGTGATTGGCTGATTAGGTGTGTTGCTCCTTCAGTAAAGGGTATCAAGAGAATGAAGCAAATTTGATAATAGAAGTAAATTGGAAAGTTTCAAATTGTATGTTCTATCTGAACCCTGAAAGAAAATATTTGGGTTTCATGACCCTTTAAAGGAGATTGTAATTAAAAAGGCATTGTTCCTATAAAAGAACATCAATTAAATATTTTGGCAAAAATAAAGTTAAATAAAATCTGTTTAAATGTACAGTGAATCTACCTGACGTCTGCAAAGCTTAAAGGGACATGAAACCCAAATTTTTTTCTTTTGTGATTTAGAATTTTTATTGGTAATCCATTTAGGGGTACAAAAAGAAAAAGAGGATAAAGTTAAAGGCAGTAGTTACATATTAGGGGAGTATACACAACCACATAAAAAATAAAAAATAAAAAGATTATTCCTTATTCTTTTCTTTCTTTCGGATCAAGCAAATGAAAAAGCAACCAAAAACAGAATATAAGGCATTGTTCCAGGTCTCGTTATAGATATATGCATACATCATAGTGGCCTGTCATAAAAACGAAAGGAAGAAATTTTAAGCCAAAATAGATCTGTCTCTGATTTTGGCCAAGCATAACCTAGTACCCTACAAATGCAACCTGATCTCGTCCAGTTAACCCCTTAATGGAAACCAAAAAAAGTTTTTCTGATTTTTAGACAAACAGCTGTTGTGCTACTATTAAATTTCAAAATTAGATGAAATAAGTCACAGCTACAAACAGAGGACAAGAAGATCCTCCAGACCTGAGGCTAAAACACAGACAAAAACAACAACAAACACAACACAAAAAAAAGGAGAAAAAAAGAAAAAAGGGAAAAGAAAAGGGGGGGTAGGCTAGGTTTGCTTCCGGCAGAGACCCAGATGCTTAGACTTTACCATATTCCTAATAATACTAATTCACTATCTTTAAAAGAGTAAATAATATATTCAATCTCGCTGGGGGGGAGCGCTTTGATAAATTGTGACCATTTGGAAAAAAAGTTCTTTATGGCTTGATCTTTTTGCAAGTTGGTATCCAGTTGTTCAATTATACATTGCTTTTTAAAGCAATTTTTTACTTCAGTTACGCTCGGGATGGCTTTTAGCTTCCATTTCTTTAAAATCAAGTATCTCACCGCGAGGGTAGCCATACTTATAATTTTACTAGTCTTATATGGTGGGGTAGGATTATCAGAAAAGAAGACTATCCTCCTGGGGGAGAATGTGAAGGAAGGTACCTTGACTATATTATTGAGCCAAAAGTGAACCTTTAACCAAAAGCTATGAATTTTTGGACAGTCCCAGATCATGTGCAGCAGGTCAGCAGATGGAAATGAACATTTGGGGCATTTATTGAACCCCAAACTTCTGCATTTGAAGCCTTTCTTAGGAGTGAAATAAGTCATGTGGAGAAGTCTTAAATGTGACTCCCTCCACGTAGCTGAGAGAGTAACCCGACAAGTTTCCTGAATCGAAAAGGTGAAAAGAGCTGGATCCAGAGAGTTCTGCTGAAGCAGGGAGGACCATTTAAGGTGGAGTTTCTCCAAAACACCTGGGCCTTTGAGAGCTGATAGGGTTTGATAGATGTATGAGATAAGAGCATGCAATTTTAAACAACTTTCTAATTTACTTCAATTATCTAATTGGTTTTATTCTCTTGATATTCTTTGCTGAAAAGCATATCTAGATAGGCTCAGTAGCTGCTGATTGGTTGCTGCACATAGAAGCCTTGTGTGATTGGCTTACTAATGTACATTTCTATTTCTTCCATAAAGGATATCTAAAAAATGAAGCTAAATAAATAATAGAAGTAAATTGGAATGTTGTTTAAATTTGTATTCTCTATCTGAATCATGAAAGAAAAAAATTGGGTTTAGTGTTCCTTTAAAAAAATATTTCATGGTGCTCATTAACTTCATACAGCATATGGTGATGTCACAGAAAGAAATCTAAATAATATACAGAATGGTTCCTCCCTTTTTGTTATTTCTATTTGAGTCATAATAAAAGGTTCATTTTACTGAACATATTCTTCTAACCTGTTCAATATTTTTAAGATGATCAAGCATTTGACATGTATTTTTGTTATATGTTTTTGTTTTACAGTTGTTTTAATTCTTACTTCTAATACTCAAACTAATAAATATTACAAAGGCTTGTTTTAAAAATGTAACTACATTGGGTGTCATGAAAAGAATAGAAAGGTCTAAATTGAAATGTTGGCGGGTGCATTTAAATTATAAAAATAAGGATTGTTGCAATATACTCCCATTAGCCAAAATGTTTCTAGCAAAAGTTATTTCACTGTTTCAGTGTCACGTGCACATATTCTGTGTACCCCACCAGCTTTTAAACACCACACATTCTCAAAGAGTCAACAGTGGTTTGTATGACACAAATTAAAGGGACAGTCTACTCTAGAATTTTTATTGTTTAAAAATATAAATAATCCCTTTATTACCCATTCCCCAGATTTGCATAACCAACACGCTTACGTTAATACACTTTTTACCTCTGTGATTACCTGTAGCTAAGCCAGGGTCAGCTCCAAGGGCGGGCATTGGGGGCAATGCCCAACCAAATGGAATGTTGTGCCCCCTCAAAAAATATTGATATAATCATACGCTTTAAAAATAATAAATAAAATAATGAATTGTTATGTAATGCTGCATGCTGGGGGCGGAGTTAGCTGCCGAACTGTGAGGTCGCATCACGCATCTGCAAGGAGCTCCGTGTCTTAACCTCTTATTTGGAATTGGAAGTTAATTAGAGACTTTTTGGACTTGTCTTTAACCCTATTAATTTTACCTAACTATCGTGAGTTACTCATTTTCTTAAACAATAGACCATGATAAGAATATGATTGTATCATATAAATATGTCTTTTAATGGCTACTGGCTTCTATTGAAGCTTCAAAAGTGCACTGGGATCTTAGGCCCGGCATAAGATCCCAGTGCACTTTTGAGGCGTCGATAGAAGCCGGTAGCCATTTATAGACATATTTATATGATACAATCATATTCTTATAGGTTCACAGTACATAGGTTGTATTAAAGTGAAAGTCAATCCTAGCGTTTTACAAACGCTAGGATTTACTATTGAAACAAATAAAGGGCACTTTCATTCATGAAGTATAAGATACTGCATGTAGAAAGCTCCTTTATTTGATTCAATCGATCGCCATTTCTACCTTGTACAGGAGCCCACGGCAACAACAAAAAATTGTCTAAGATCCGGCTCCTCTTAGCCAAATTTTTTTTTTTTTTTGCCATGGGCTGCTGTACAAGGTAAAAACGGCCATCGATTGAATCAAATAAAGGAGCTTTCTACATGAAGTATTTTATACTTCATGAATGAAAGTCCCCTTTACTTGTGTCAATAGTAAATGCTAGCGTTTGTAAAACGCTAGGATTTACTTTCACTTTAAGTAGCCTAATATCCGTAAGTTATTGCGAAACAGGTATAGCTAAATCTAATCTACAAAATTACCAGTACCTGAAAACCTAGTATCCTCACTGCTATTGCAAACAAAGGGGTTCATTGCATTGGGGGGTTTGGGGTGCATGGCTGTTTAGGGGACATGATTGAGATTTGAGAATGAGTTTAAGGGTTTTGGATCATGGTGATTAACGGGTGAATTGTTTTTTAAGGAGCAAATGCACTGGGGGTCTCAAGTTCAATGGCTATGTTTTAGTGCACTGCATAGGATTTAGACTTCATTCTTTTACCTAGTGATTTAGCACATATTCTCCAAATGTTAATAGTGGGGGATAAGCCAGCCTGAAGCTACACTTCCCTGCAGAATATGTAGGTCTGCTCTTATTTTGACTCTCATACATGCTTTGTAAATGCGTGCCCCCTCATGAAAAAAAAATGCCCCCCATTTCATTCGTTCTGGAGCCGACCCTGAGCTAAGCCTCTGCATACTGCCCCTTTATCAGCATTATAGCCAATCAGTAAATAAATAACTCCAAGGGAGTGAGTACAATGGTATCTATATGGCAAACATGAACTAGCAATGTCTAGCTGTGAAAAACTTTTAAAATGCACTGAGATAAGAGGCGGCCTTCAAGGGCTTAGAAATTAGTATATGAGCCCACCTAGGTTTAGCTTTCAACAAAAAATACCAAGACAACAAAGCACATTTGATAATAGTAAATTGGAAAGTTGTTTAAAATTGCATGCCCTATCTGAATTATGAAAGTTAAATTTTGATTGAACTGTCCCTTTAAGCCTTCTTCACTGACACAGTACACACCACAACCAGCTTCTATGATGTTAGAATACTGATCCACCAGTCATATGTGCGTATGCCACTGAAACAGTAATACCATTTTTGCTAATGAAAGTATAAAACAAAAATACTTCTATTTATAATTGAAATGCATTCATGAACAATCACATTTTGATTTTTCCATGTTATTAAAAAAATATTGATTTACTGTATTGATATGATTTTGGAAAACATAGAAATTCTGTATCTGGCATACAGTTTATGACTCTTATCTCTAACAATTTTATTTAACATGTTGTTGCTTTTAAATGTATCAGGACCACATTACAAGTTAGATTTGTCAAATGTAAATGTGTTGCAGAATTCAGAGCCTGATTACACAGGAAGAGCAATGCAATCTGATTTTTCATTTCATAGTGTGTTACTGATTCACAGATTTATCATTGTCCAGACAGACAAGGTTCAAAGGTAGTGAACCTGTCCACCTAATATCGCAAATAGCAGGGAGTATCGGCTCCTCTTATTTGTTCCAACTGCTCTCATGCAACTAATGGCGCAAGTGCATGACTTGTCACTCTGAGGTGGCATAAAGGGTTTAGGAAGGAGTGGTTTGCAACCAATAGGGTCATGCACCTTTAGGACTTGATGATCAAAAACTCGTTGGCATAGAGAGAAATTGCACAAAATCTTTAAGATTTGTTTTAGATCTTATATTGTAATGTAATTGTTTGAGGGGCCTCGCCATACTGATGAGACTTCTTATATTTTCTCGCTTGAGCGGAGAACTTTAGGTCATCAGGCCATTATGGTCCAGTGATCTAAAGCTCTCTGCTCTGGTAAGATTATCTAAGAAGTCTCATCAGTACTATGAAGTCCTTTAACCCCTTAATGACCGAGGACGTGCAGGGTACGTCCTAAAAAAAAAGGCAGTTAACGCCTGAGGACGTACCCTGCACGTCCTCGGTGTGGAAAGCAGCTGGAAGCGATCCTGCTCGCTTCCAGCTGCTTTCCGGTTATTGCAGTGATGCCTCGATATCGAGGCATCCTGCAATAACCATTTTTAGCCATCCGGTGCAGAGAGAGCCACTCTGTGGCCCTCTCTGCACCGGACATTAACGGCTATGTTCGTTGGTGGGTGGGAGCCGGTGTGGGAGGTGGGTGGCGGCCATCGATGGCCTTTGTGATGCGGAGGGGGGCGGGATCGGGGGCGGGGGACGACCGGGGGGACGCGCACGGACGCGCGCACGTGCACGGGGAGGCCGGGCGGGCGCGTGCACGGGGAGGGAGCGGGTGGGAACCACTACGCTACAGAAAGTTTTATCTTATAAGTGGGGATCAAAGGGGTTTATGTATTTGTTTGTTGATCGGTTTGGCTGGGGGGATATTGGACTGTGGGGGGGAAGCTACACTACAGAAACAAATCAAAAAAAATAATAAAAAAAACATTTTTATTTGCAAACTGGGTACTGGCAGACAGCTGCCAGTACCCAAGATGGCCCCAATAAGGCAGAGGGGGAGGGTTAGGGAGCTATTTTGGGGGGATCAGGGAGGTTGGGGGCTAAGGGGGGACCCTACATAGCAGCATATGTAAATATGCTAAAAAAAAATATATATATATTTTTTTTAATACCTTTTATTTTAGTACTGGCAGACTTTCTGCCAGTACTTAAGATGGCGGGGACAATTGTGGGGTGGGGGAGGGAAGAGAGCTGTTTGGGAGGGATCAGGGGGTGGGATGTGTCAGGTGGGAGTCTGATCTCTACACTAAAGCTAAAATTAACCCTGCAAGCTCCCTACAAACGACCTAATTAACCCCTTCACTGCTGGCCATAATACACATGTGATGCGCAGCAACATTTAGCGGCCTTATAATTACCAAAAAGCAACGCCAAAGCCACATATGTCTGCTATTTCTGAACAAAGGGGATCCCAGAGAAGCATTTAAAACCATTTGTGCCATAATTGCACAAGCTGTTTGTAAATAATTTTAGTGAGAAACCTAAAGTTTGAAAAAGTGAACAATTTTTTTTTATTTGATTGCTTTTGGCGGTGAAATGGTGGCATGAAATATACCAAAATGATCAATACTTGGGGTTGTCTACTACACTACACTAGAGCTAAAATTAACCCTAGAAGCTCCCTACATGCTCCCTAATTAACCCATTCACTGCTGGGCATAATACACGTGTGGTGCGCAGTGGCATTTAGCAGCCTTCTAATTACCAAAAAGCAAAGCCAAAGCCATATATGTCTGCTATTTATGAACAAAGGGGATCCCAGAGAAGCATTTACAACCATTTATTCCATAATTTCATGAGTTGTTTGTAAATAATTTCAGTGAGAAACCTAAAGTTTGTGAAAAAATTTGTGAAAAAGTAAAAAAAAATTTTTATTTGATCGCATTCGGCGGTGAAATGGTGGCATGAAATATACCAAAATGGGCCTAGATCAATACTTTGGGATGTCTTCTAAAAAAAAATATATACATGTCAATGGATATTCAGGGATTCCTGAAAGATATTAGTGTCCCAATGTAACTAGCGCTAATTTTGAAAAAAAGTGGTTTGGAAATGGCAAAGTGCTATTTGTATTTATGGCCCTATAACTTGCAAAAAAAGCAAAGAACATGTAAACATTGGGTATTTCTAAACTCAGGACAAAATTTAGAAACTATTTAGCATGGGTGTTTTTTGGTGGTTGTAGATGTGTAACAGATTTTGGGGGTCAAAGTTAGAAAAAGTGTGTTTTTTTTCATTTTTTCCTCATATTTTATAATATTTTTTATAGTAAATTATAAGATATGATGAAAATAATGGTATATTTTGAAAGTCCATTTAATGGCGAGAAAAACGGTATATAATATGTGTGGGTACAGTAAATGAGTAAGAGGAAAATTACAGCTAAACACAAACACCGCAAAAATGTAAAAATAGCCTTGGTCCCAAACGGACAGAAAATGGAAAAGTGCTGTGGTCATTAAGGGGTTAAACAATTTTAGAAATGCAAATTGTAGCTTCAGAGCTGTTTATCTCAATATGCAGGGTTGTGTATGTGAAGGAGAGACAAATACATTGCAATATAACACTCAGAAAAAGCCCCCGAAGAGTTTGCGTTATATCTTTCCCTGCTGGCAAGTTTTGGATCATTTGGCCCTTAGAGAAAACAAATTAACATTTTAGTACCTAGCATTCTCTTGTTTACATAGCTGTTCTAAAAAGATACAAAAGTATTCAGTATTTTTAGTATAGGTGGTGACTTTACACAGCAAAATCCGCTATTTTAATTGTCAAAATAAAGGTAAATTAGCTATTTGTAACAATTAAATGCACTCTAGCAGCTAAAATGGATTATTGGGAACACTTTAAAGCGGAGAAAATATTGCAGTAAAGGGTTCGTTTAAAAGGATATGAAACCCAAACATTTTCTTTTGTGATTCAGACACAGCATATCATTTTTAAAAAGTTTCCAATTTACTTCTACTATCAAATTTGCTTTGTTCCTATGGTATTAAGTGTTGAAGAGACACCAAAACTGCTGGTTCCTAAACATATGTTCCTGCTTTTCAACTAAAGATATTAAAAGAACACAGAAAATGTGATAATAGAAGTAAATTAGAAAGTTATTTTAAATGGCAAGCTCTATCTGAGTCATGAAATAAAATCTGGGTTTCATATCCCTTTAAGCCAATAAGGGAAATATATGTAGCAAGGTTAGCCTTGAAAAGTCTGCAATATGTATTTCCAGTTTTGAGAATTAGAAAAGCTACAATTCTCAAGCTAAATTTAATGAAAATGGGGCAAAATAAATAATGAATGTATATTACAAAGTTGTTTTATATGTAAATCTCAAGGTTTTAATGTTTTTAAACCTAGTACAAAAAACATGCTTACACTTCTTTCTAATGATAAATTCACAATAAATAGGAACAGGAGGAGATCTACCTTTCGTAAATGTATAAATAATTGAAAAATATTATTTTTAAGTGTACTTAAAATGATGTAAACAGACCAACAGAAAAGGAAAAAATTAGCTGGTTACCCCTTGAGAAGAGTTAATTCCTTGGTACCTAGTTCAATGCTTAAAGGACAAAGGGTGACACATTAATGCGCTCAGAGGGGGGGGGGGGGGGGTGTCTGGCTGGAGGAGAAAGTCCTACTTCAAAGCTTCTGAGGAATGTCAGGAATGTGCAGTAACAATGTTTTCTCCCTGCAGGGCATGGACTGTTGGAGAAGAAATCCTGTAATTCGCACCTTAGTGCTGAGAGACTAAAATATGAAAAGAAATCTATATAAATAAAACTGTCATGGGATTCTTCCTTTCCCCTAATCACCATCCCCTATATTCAAACATTATTTAGGAATTGCTGTGAATCTGCAAACCCAAGGAAAAATTTCAAGGCAAGATGGCCGCCACTGCATTCACTAAAGGCTGATTCACTATTCAAAGCATTCTAACTTCTGTTAGACCTCCGTGTACCTCCTGCCTTCTAAATAGTATTGTCTAGTTCAGTACAAATAAACAGAAACATAAAGGCACATTTTTACAACACTACTATACTGCATTGATGATGGCTGCAAGGGTTGGCACGGCTTTTGCTTCTGCTACTCCTCCTTTGTGGAGCGCCATAGCATGCTGCTTGTCATATTTCTGCCTGGCTAACATACATAGTGGTAGCCAGACCCAGTCTGCCCCTGCCCTACTTTCCTGAGCTCAATCAGGCTAAGTCCCAACAAAGTAAATATAATAAACGTAGTGTCTCATTGACAGACAAGACTACAGAGACTGAATTTCGTGAAGTCACACTTAAAATTTTGACAGCTTCTTATCAAATTATATCATCCTTAAAGGACACTAAACCCTCCAAAATGGTTACTTTCCAGCTCATTTTATCTGTCCCTAATTGGTTTTAGCAGGGGTAAAAAAGAACATCTTAGTTCCACAACAAAGAGGCAACCATTATTCATACATCATGATATCATGGTATTTTTTAGTGTTTAGTGTCCCTGGCATTTCCAAGTAGTGAACAAACTGTAACAAAGTCACATGGATACAGACAGAGTTGCTTTTTGTTTTTAACTATGCTTAATTTAGCAAGTGATGAGTTCTTTAATTTGTTTTTGTTTTTAATATGCCCTTAAAGGGACAGTATACACTCATTTTCATATAACTGCATGTAATAGACACTACTATAAAGAATAAGATGCACAGATACTGATATAAAAATCCAGTATAAAACTGTTTAAAAACTTACTTAGAAGCTGTCAGTTTGGCTCTGTTGAAAAGGTAGCTGGAAAGCCCACTGCAAGTGGCAAATAAGACACTCCCCCCTCCCCTTCTTTTGCATATGAAAAGACCCTTTACACAAACAGGAGCAAGCTGGAGAAGGTAGCTGACAGTATTCACATAAAATTTTGGGGCTTGGTTAGGAGTCTGAAAATCAGAGCAATGTTATTTAAAAATAAGCAAAATTATGCATTTATTTAAAAAAAAAAAACTTTATGGGCTATATAAATAGATCATCTACAAAACATTTATGCAAAGAAAAAATGAGTGTATAATGTCCCTTTAAGACAATTATTTATTTCTTCATTAAGATTAGTTTTTATCCAACCAAGAGCCAAATATTGCTCCTGTAATTACGGCTATCTGCTTTTACTCATCATAGAGTAACGTCTTGAATGCTATAAGGCCTTAGGTATATATTATATTTTTAAAACTTTAGTCCCCCCCTTTTACAGTATATTGGTAGGCGTTGCTTAGTTTGCTACCCATGGTCTTTCTTTCTTTCTTTCTTTCTTTCTTTCTTTCTTTCTTTCTTTCTTTCTTTCTTTCTTTCTTTCTTTCTTTCTTTCTTTCTTTCTTTCTTTCTTTCTTTCTTTCTTTCTTCCTCTGTCACTAATTCAAAACACAGTCTTTGTAGATTTTTTATGACTGTATTTATTTGTCTTTTAAATGATTAACTGAATCATTTCTCTATGTATGATACAGAATAATTACTCTGGATAAATAAGACAAATATGAGCATTAAAATTGTAATAGTAGTTGGCTTTGTTACAAAGATCACATGCTTAATATTTATGGCAACACAGTCAAAAGTTACACCCTGTCACATAGAAAAAAATATTATTGTAATTATGGTATGATTACATACAGTATACATTGCTAAACATCAAGCTGTACATTATAAGGATATTACATGTCACAAGGAAGTTCAGTAACATTATAAATGCTTAGCTCTACAGAAAACTGCTCTATTCCCTCCACTTGGTAACCATGTCTAGTCTTTTCTATTTACAGGTGAAATGTGTTTACAAGCAAGGTATATACGCAATATCTTTTCAATAGAGATTTGTTTGTGCCAAAATGCTCAAGTTATGACTTCTCTATTTCAAACTTCCACATTCTCTTT
This sequence comes from Bombina bombina, assembly GCF_027579735.1. NCBI lineage: Eukaryota > Metazoa > Chordata > Amphibia > Anura > Bombinatoridae > Bombina > Bombina bombina. Next base: position 417,297,927 of record NC_069501.1, read on the forward strand.
TTAATATGAAAGGTTTTGATTAGCAAATGCCATCAATGTTTAGACAGCTTATAAAACAATTAGACTATTCTTTTTTTTTTTTTTTTTCAACTTTTGTGTTGTCAGTCAATTAGCCTGTTTGTCTGTCTGTCTGTCTGTCTGTCTGTCTGTCTGTCTGGTTAACTAGGCCAGGTTAACTAGGCCAAAAACTGTACATCAACCATATTTTAAAACTAAATGTAAAAAAACATCACACTATTTAATCAACTGCCAAAAGCAATGCAACTTCAAATCAGCATTTTCAAATCAATCTAAATGTTATTTCAGTTTGGGATAAATTGCATTGATGTTACCTATAACCTAGGTTATGATGATTTGGCATTTAAAAGACAAGTTCATGTGCATGCATTAAGTTGTATTTTTTTTATTCATGTCCATAAAACAAAAAAGTGTTATACTTTCAAAACTAATGAGCAATACTTTCCCAAACCAGCAATGAAATTCTCTTCCCTATGGTCCATATAACTGTGAAATTTCATGATTGATTCAGCCATTTTGTGGCTGTAGCTTTATCTAAAATCTGTTTATCTCTGTACATTCAACAAAAAAACAAAAAAAAAGATTTCTCACTCAATAATTTGTATTTAAAGTAGTAAACCAATGTACTTCATAATTTTATAGTTATCCACGTGATAATCAGAACCGACAAAATCATTCATGAAGCATTTGAAATCAGTATTTAACATTGAAACTTTACTGTAATTTAAAGGGATATGAAACCCAAATTCTTTCTTTCAGATACAGCATGCAATTTTAAACAACTTTCTAATTTGCTTCTAATATAAATTTTTCTTCTATCTCTTGGAATATTTTGTTTGAAAGCAGGGATGTATGCTTAGGAGCCGGCCCATTTCTGGAGCACTATATGGTAACAGTTTTGCAAAAATGTTTTCCATTTGCAAGAACACTAGATAACAGCACTATTTCTTGCCACGCAGTGCTCCCGATACCTACCTAGGTATGTTGCCAACACAGAATATCATGGGAACTAAGCAAATTTGATAATATTATTATTATCGGTTATTTGTAGAGCGCCAACAGATTCCGCAGCGCTATAAACATAGGCGGAGTACAACAAAACATTTATAGTGATCAAACGGGTAGAGGGCCCTGCAAAGAATTGCACTGTTGTGGTCAGCTCTTAAGAAGGTGATCTACAAACAGCTGGACTCTTAGGCTTACATACTAAGGGGGTTCAAAGGGATAGCAATGGAGGAGAGGAACTGGTATAAAGAAAGGTTAGTGTAGGTTGTATGCATCCCTGAACAGTAGAGTCTTTAGGGAGCGGTTGAAGCTTTTAAAACTAGGGAGGAGTCTTGTGGAGCGAGGCAGAGAGTTCCACATGATGGGAGCCAGTCTGGAGCAGTCCTGTAAACGGGAGTATGAGGAGGTAACAAGAGAAGAGGAGAGTAGGAGGTCATGAGCAGAGCGAAGGGGATGGGAGGGAGAGTATCTGGAGACAAGGTCAGAGATATAGGGGGGAGCAGTGCAGTTGAGGGCTTTGTATGTCAGAGTGAGAATTTTGTGTTTAATCCTAGAGGCAAGAGGAAGCCAGTGAAGGGATTGACAGAGAGGTGCAGCAGATGAAGAGCGATGTGTAAGGAAGATGAACCTGGCAGAGGCATTCATTATGGATTGTAAAGGAGCTAGGCGGCAGCTGGGGAGACCAGAGAGGACAGAGTTGCAGTAATTGAGGCGGGAAAGGATGAGAGAGTGGATTAAAATCTTATTTGTGTCTTGTGTGAGGAAATGTCTAATTTTTGAGATTTTTTAAGGTGGAATCGGCAGGATTTAGCCAAGGACTGAATGTGAGGAGTGAAAGAATGATCTGAGTCAAATGTGACCCCAAGACATCGGGCATGCGGAGTAGGTGTAATGATGGAGTTTTCAACAGTTATAGAGAGATTGGGGGTGGAGATTTTTGAAGAAGGGGGGAAAATAAGGAGCTCAGTTTTAGAGAGATTTAGCTTGAGGTAGTGAGAGGACATCCAGGAAGAGATGTGAGAAAGACAGTTAGTGACATGGGTTAGCAAGGAAGGAGATACTGTAGGTCTGGTAGATTTGGTTGTTGTCGGCATACAAATGATATTGAAACCTGTGGAACTTTATTAGGGAACCTAAAGATGACATGTAGATTGAGAAGAGAAGGACAGAGGACAGAGCCTTGCGGTACCCTGACAGAAAGTGGTGACGGGGCAGAGGAGGCCCCAGAGAAGGCTGCACTAAAGGTACGGTTTGACAGGTAGGAAGTGAACCACAAGAGGGCTGTGTCACAAATGCCAAAGGATTGGAGAGTTTGGAGCAAAAAAGGGTGGTCAACAGTATCAAAGGCTGCAGACAGATCAAGGAGGATAAGCAGAGAGAAGTGGCCTTTTGATTTTGCTGTAAGTAGGTCGTTGGTAACCTTAACAATTGCTGTCTCTGTGGAGTGATGGGGACAAAATCCAGATTGCAGTGGGTCAAGGAGGGAGTTTAATGTAAGGAAATGGGATAGGCGTGCATATACTAGTTTTTCGAGAAGCTTTGAGGCAAGAGGGAGTAGAGAAATAGGGCGGTAGTTGGATAAGGAGGTTGGATCAAGAGAAGTTTTTTTGAGGATAGGTGTGACCAGTGCATTTTTCAGAGATGAGGGAAATATACCGGTGCTAAGGGAGAGGTTGAAAATGTGTGTGAGTATAGGGGTAAGAGTAGAAGAGAGGGAGGGGAGTAGCTGTGAGGGGATAGGATCAAGGGGACAGGTAGCGAGGTGAGAGTGCAGTGGAAGTGTAGAAACTTCTTCATCAGTAACAGAGGAGAAAGAGCTAAGTTTATGGCTATGTGGGTTGTTATTGATTATGAAAATTTAGTTTCTGATGGAGTCGATTTTGTTATTGAAGTGGCTGGCAGTCTTGAGCTGACAGAGAAGTTGTATTAGGAGGTGGGGAGGGCAGAGGAGAGTATTGAAAGTGGAGAACAGACGTTTTGGGTTTGAAGAAAGAGTAGAGATAAGAGTAGAGAAGTAATGTTGCTTATAGAGATTAAGGGCAGAATAGTAGGAGTTCAAGATGAATTTGTAATGAAGAAAATCAGCTGAACTCTGAGATTTTCTACAGTGACGCTCAGCAGTACGGGAACATCCGTGAAGGTACCATATCAGAGGAGTATGCCAGGGCTGAGGATGAGTGTGTGATTTCTGAGCTATGGTAAGAGGGGCCAGATTGTCAAGGATGGCTGTAAGGGTGGAATTATAGTGGCAGATAGAGTGGTCAGGGCAGGAAAAGGAGGAGATGAATGAGAGGAGCGGTTCGAGGGAATTAGCAAACTGTTGCTAATCTAATTACATAATGCTTCTGTGAAGTTTGGTGTGTGGAGTAGAAGGAGGGATAGAGTTGTAGGGAGGGATGTGATGTTGCAAGTGAGGAGATGGTGGTCAGAAAGAGGAAAAGGGGAGTTTGTGAAGTCTTAAATAGTGCATCAATAGCTAAAGATCAGGTCAATGGAGTGACCGTCTTTGTGAGTGGGAGACTCAGTCTATTGTGACAAACCGAAAGAGGAAGTGAGCTGCAGAAGTTGTTTTGCAGAGGAGGTAGTGGGATTGCCAAGAGGGATGTTGAAGTCGCCAAGAATGAGGGCGGGGGTATCTGATGAAAGGAAATAAGGTAGCCAGGCAGCCAAGTGATCTAGAAATTGAGCTGAGGAGCCAGGGGGTCGGTATGTGACTGCAATACGTATAGAGAGGGGAGAGAATAAGCAAATCATGTGGGTTTTGAATGAGGGAGATGTGAGGGAAGAGATGGGATGTATTTGTTGAAAGGTGCAACGAGAGGAAAGTAAAATACTTACACCACCTCCTTGTCTATTACCATACCTAGGAGTGTGGCTGAAGTAGAGACCCCCATGTGACAGAGCAGCAGTGGATGCTGTTTCTAGGTGAGAGAGCCAGGTTTCAGTTAGGGCCAGAAGGTTGAGGGAGTGGGAGATAAAGATAAAGGTGAGCTTGTTGCAAACAGAGCAAGAGTTCCAGAGTGCACAAGTGAAAGGGGTAGTGGCTTTAGATGCAAGAGAAATGTGAGTAAGGTTACCAGAGTTTAACGTTACACATGGATGTGCCCAGCTAGGAAGTTGTTTCGGACTAGGATTAGGGGAGATGTCACCAGCAGTTAGTATAAGCAAGAGGGAGAGTGACATGAGATGAGATACATATTTGTAGTAATGAGACTATTTTTGAGACAAGGTGCAGGGGGAAGAGAGAGTGTTTAGGAATAGGTAAAGTTCATGAATACAAAAGTAATGTGAGTTTAAGAGAGATGGGCTAATGAACAGTGCAGGTGGAGAGGGGTTTGTTATAGAGACAAGAGGTAGCAAAAGGATTATGAATATATTGAGCATTTTTACAAAAGTAGGAACTAATTAAACACATAAGACACCATATTACAAGAGCAATTGCATAAGGAAACAATGAGATACATACAACAGAATATTACAAAAGTTCTTGCCATTGTAATAGAAGTAACTTTGAAACTTTTTAAAAACGGTATGCTGTCTGAGTCACAAAAGACATTTTTTGGGTTTAGTATCCCTTTAAACTATAGATTCACTGCTGTGATATGATATAGACCCCTGACAATAATCAATGAATACATAATAAAATACAAAGCAATAGCAGAATAGTCATTGTATATTGAGAGATAAATAGCATTGACTTTAAATTTCAAAGAGGAAAACAATTTCAAACAAATTTTAAAGTTAATTCCAGTTTCCCTTCCCCTGTATCATGTGGCAACCATCAGCTAATCACAAAATGCATATAAGAACATAGGGCTAGATTACGAGTGGCTCCCTGCTGTTTGCGCACAAGCGTTATCGGGTTTTTGTTGCTGTTTGCGCGCAAGTAAAAGTCCGCCCATTTTACAATATAGACATATAAATACAGATATACATATGTATAGAAATACATACAGTACATATATCTCATTGCAATCCTACGCTCGTGTTTGCGCAAATTGGTAGCTGTTATTTTTTTTCTCTTCAAAACAAAGCTCCAGTAAAGTCTCTGGTAGAATATGATCCTGTGTTTGCAACTTTGTGAACTCTTTTTTTCTGCACTAGGATGCGACCGCGAGAGCCACAACATTTTACTTGCGACCTGTAATATGTGCGCAACTGGGCGCACAAAAGTAAAAAAAAGTTGAGCACATTTGTGAACACTTAGGGTATAACTGCTGTGGTTGTACCCTCAATGGATCATAATGTACTATTTAGGGGTAAATAAGGTACAAATATGTTTCTAACTGTCAAAGGGTCCATGTCTGTACCATTTAATCCCCACAAAAAGGTACAATCACTTGTGTGACTAAAAGGTTGAGGGGGATGAGTGGTCCATATAATTTGTGCACCTCATTTATTAATTATACACATAACTGGCAGTCACCAAAAATGAATTCAACATACATGTTGTACAGCAAAATAATTAATGTTCAATGGTTGTTGGTAATATGCAAGAGGTGGGCAAAGCAACAAAAATACTTAATAACCCATATCTTCAATGATACTGTGTTGCTGGTTCTAAATAGCAAACAAGCTCTTAAAGTGAAGGTCAATTTTGATGAATTAGTGTCCGGTTTTTAATAATCCTATTAAAAACAAGGGCACTTTAATTCATCAAAATTGACATTTCCTTCCTTTTCTTCAAAAACGTACCTTTTAATCCTGGCAGCCACTCCAGCGATTCCCACGGCCGTCGGAAGCCTCTGCAGACGTCAGAAATGACGAATCCGGCTTCCTCCAATCACGGCTCCCCCCTCGGAGGAATCTTGGCCTGATTCAACGCCGTGATTGAAGGAAGCCGGATTCGTCATTTTGGATCCGCAAAGACAGCTTGCGACGGGCAGAGGAAGTGCTGGAGCGGCTGACAGGATTAAAAGGTAAGTTTTTGAAGAAAACGAGTGAAATGTCAATTTTTTTTTTTTTTTTTTTTTTTTTTAAAGTGTCCTTGTTTTTAATAGGATTATTAAAAACCGGACACTAATTCATCAAAATTGACCTTTACTTTAACATTTTAATGTTTTTATTTAGAGCATCAAAATAAACAAACACAAACAAGTGTTGTCCAGTGTTCTAAACCAAAAATTAATTGGGTGGCTCCTTAGCTTAGATGCCTTCTTTTTCAAATAAAGATAGCAAGAGGACGAAGAAAAATTTATAATAGGAGTAAATTAGAAAGTTGCTTAAAATTGCATGCTCTTTCTGAATAATGAAAGAAAAAAAATTGGGTTTAGTATCCCTTTAACTAAAATTACAGAGAACATTTTTCATTTTAAACTCTATAAAATAAACAAGAGTTGTTTAAGAACCTGTTTTTAAAGAAATAAAATAAAATTGTAACCATTCCCCAGTCACATACATGGACATTGTGTAACACGCCATAGGCCATCTATTGGTTGAAAGTTCCTTGACATGTGAAACACAGCTCCATCTATTGGTAGAAGGTCTATCACCAAAATGTGTACTGGGTAAATAGACTAATTTACATATATTTTGCATAGAGTGACAATTCAATGTATGGTTGTAAGTTTTATTGTTTATCCCTCCCCTGAATCCCCATTCCTTTCGTTAGAGTTACATTTTTATTATTATGTTGTTTTCTATATGTTTTCTATATATTTATATTTTATGTGGCATGTACCCTAAGTTAAATTGGGTGTTGTTAGAGTTTAGTACAGAGTGAAATAAATCATGTTGAGTAGCTCTGTTTGGAACTGGTTGTTTATCCTGGTTCTTTCAAGAAATCCTGTAGCAGTTTTAGGACTTGCTGTTTGGCTCCACTAACCAAAATTATAAAACTGCAGTGTGGCTGTTGTAATACTGTCTGAAAAAGTACACATTAAATGAATGCATAATGAATGTTATATAATAAATTTAATGGAACAGAATTGTAATATGCTGTGTTGAGTACAAATTTGCCATCATAAGGTACAAAGGGTTTGTGACTGGGGCAGTACCCTTAAAAGGCCAAATATGCACCATTTTTAAGGGTACATTATGGTACCATTGCACTGAGGTCCAATCTAGTCATCAAAGATACATGTTTGCTTTTGAAAGGTGCAATCTGCAAGGGGAACTAATTTGTACCCATGTTAAAGGGCACAGAGTTACAGAGGTGCACCTTTACAACAAACTGTTGTACCCATAAAGGTAACATTTTTGCACATTTTTTCTGACAGTTATAGTTTATAGTTTAGTTTTTTATAGTTTTTTATTTTTTTATAAAATTGTATGCTCCATCTGAATCATAAAAATGTTATTTTTACGCTAGTGTAGTAAGTATGTAAGTAGTAAGGCCAAAACTAGACAGATATGCAGACTGCCTACACTATGTGACCTCTTACACACCAGTGTGATACAAAGCTGTCTGATTCATTTCTGAACTCCTCTATTATGGTCTCATTTTCATAAGACAATGCTGTGCTTCCAGGTAAACTAACAAATAGTGATGAAATACTGATGAGTCAGGACTTGTTTTTGATCCTTGGTGCAATCTGTAATTCTGCAGCTCCCACTTTTTTCACTTAGTTCCCCAATCCCCATAATGATTCCACTGTTGTTTATGCTTCACTTAAATAACCCCCTCACTGCTGAACCATTTCACAACACTGCCTGAAGCTATTTTAGTCTGCTACACTTGTTGCATTTACACAATGATTTCAGTACTTTTTCTGAAAATAACTTTAGTTTGCAAAAATAACCAACTATGAGAATGGTGGCCCCTGGACAGAGGGCAAAGCCTAAGAGGAAGCTGAAACTGTTTGGTTAGGTTGCCAGCTTTAGGGAGGAGACAGCTGGAAGAGTAGAAAAGGCAAGTTTGTGCAGGAAAAGAACAGACACACTAATTGTAAGTTAGTGAAGTCTGCTGCTTTTACCACTCGGCTCCTGTGATGGCCACATTAGAGGGTCTGTTGGGGCAGCTTAGAGCAGTGGCAGCCACAGAGGGCTCTGATTTGTTGGAAGGCAGGCTACGTGACATCCTGCAGGGGCCCAACAATGAGTGATGCCAGGGTGTGGTGCCACGGCTCCGAAGAGGGGCAAGGCGAGTAACACAGTTGGCACTCCAAGCCAGATTAAATGGGGCAGGCAAAGTGAATCCTTGATATCTGAGAATAGGTTATCACGTCCTCTATTTTTGCAGAGTCAGCAATGGCAGTCCCCGCAAGCCTGTTCTACAAGGAGAGGCATGGCTTTACAGACTGTGGGTCCCGATGATTCAGTGACGGAGCCGCGGGTCTGTGGGCTCCTGATGGGATAGACAAAGTCTTCAGGATGCAGCACAAAAAGCAACTTACATGCAGTTGCAGGTGAGCGGGGACCTGGGGGGAAAAGGAGTGTAAGTGTTGCTGGTTTGCCTAGAAGTGTGTGTGGAAAAAATACAGTGTCAAGGTCTTTAGTGGAGGGTTTAATGGACATACTGGCAAAATTGGAGGCTTCGGCTTTGCTACCAACAATCCAGATAGCAAAGGCTTGGGTTCCTACTGAGGGGGTAGCTGGTAAGAGTTTAGCAGTTGGGTCAGAAGTGGAGTTCAGGTGGTGGGGTTGAATTACCCTGTGACTGGGTGGCAAAATGTCTGGAGGGCCTGAGCTGCGGGTGGAAGATACTGCCATGTCTCAGGCCTGTTTATGTTCCATAGGTACAGTGGGGCAAAAAAGTATTTAGTCAGCCACCAATTGTGCAAGTTCTCCCACTTAAGAAGATGAGGGAGGCCTGTAATTTTCATCATAGGTATACCTCAACTATGAGAGAGAAAATGTGGAAACAAATCCAGACAATCACATTGTCTGATTTGGAAAGAATTTATTTGCATATTATGGTGGAAAATAAGTATTTGGTCACCTACAAACAAGCAAGATTTCTGGCTCTCACAGACCTGTATCTTCTTAAGAGGCTCCTCTGTCCTCCACTCATTACCTGTATTAATGGCACCTGTTTGAACTTGTTATCAGTATAAAAGACACCTGTCCACAACCTCAAACAGTCACACTCCAAACTCCACTACGGTGAAGACCAAAGATCTGTTGAAGGACACCAGAAACAAAATTGTAGACCTGCACCAGGCTGGGAAGACTGAATCTGCAATAGGCAAGCAGCTTGGTGGGAAGAAATCAACTGTGGGAGCAATAATTAGAAAATGGAAGACATACAAAACCACTGATAATCTCCCTCGATCTGGGGCTCCACGCAAGATCTCACCCCATGGGGTCAAAATGATCACAAGAACGGTGTGCAAACATCCCAGAACCACACGGGGGACCTAGTGAATGACCTGCAGAGAGCTGGGACCAACATAACAAAGGCTACCACACACACACCACACACACTATGCCATAAGGGACTCAGATCCGGCAGTGCCAGATGTGTCCCCCTGCTTAAGCCAGTACATGTCCAGGCCCATCTGAAGTATGCTAGAGAGCATTTGGATGATCCCGAAGTGGATTGGGAGAATGTCATATGGTCAGATGAAACTGTTTGGTAGAAACACAACTCGTCGTGTTTGGAGGAGAGAGAGTGCTGAGTTGCAACCAAAGAACACCATACCTACTGTGAAGCATGGGGGTGGCAACATCATGCTTTGGGGCTGTTTCTCTGCAAAGGGAACATGATGACTGATCCGTGTACATGAAAGAATGAATGGGGCCATGTATCGTGAGATTTTGAGTGCAAACCTCCTTCCATCAGCAAGGGCATTGAAGATGAAACGTGGCTGGGTCTTTCAGCATGACAATGATCCCAAACACACCGCCCGGGCAACGAAGGAGTGGCTTCGTAAGAAGCATTTCAAGGTCCTGGAGTGGCCTAGCCAGTCTCCAGATCTCAACCCCATAGAAAACCTTTGGAGGGAGTTGAAAGTCTGTGTTGCCCAGCAACAGCCCCAAAACATCACTGCTCTAGAGGAGATCTGCATGCAGGAATGGGCCAACATAACAGCAACAGTGTGTGACAACCTTGTGAAGACTTACAGAAAATGTTTGACCTCTGTCATTGCCAACAAAGGATATATAACAAAGTATTGAGATGAACTTTTGAAATTGACCAAATACTTATTTTCCACCATAATTTGCAAATAAATTCTTTCCAAATCAGACAATGTGATTGTCTGGATTTGTTTCCACATTTTGTCTCTCATAGTTGAGGTATACCTATGATGAAAATTACAGGCCTCTCTCATCTTCTTAAGTAGGAGAACTTGCACAATTGGTAGCTGACTAAATACTTTTTTTGCCCCACTGTACATTAGGCATGCATTTAACGGCAGAAGTTAAGAGACAAATTTATAAGTTGGAGTTTATTGAAATATTCTCTCTCTTTCCTCTGGACCAGTCTTTTGAGGTTCCCAAAGACCTTAAGAAGAATGCAGTCAAGAAGAAGGAGGAGGATAGAAAAGAGAGAAAAAAGCATTACAGACGCCTACCAATAACCTTCACAAACTAGTTTCAGGCATTTGTGATTTACGTTGGGGTGCTTGCAGAGAAGTTCCCATATGAGGGTGCCCCCCCTTTCTGCTATCTTGATGAAATTGCTGCGGCCCAGAGAACACGTGTGGGTATGGCTTGGTGGGTTTAGGATGAGCAATTTTTTTAACAGCTGTTGGTAAAACCAGACATGAAGTGGGACAATAGGAATATGGGTTTGTGGTTGAAAACAATGATCCCCTTTAGATTTTCCCAGCCTTTTTGTGGGGGAAGCTGGTGGGTCAGCCTATGGTTCTCTTTCTCCTACAATGTCAAGACCTGTAAGTGGGGCTCATCCTGCAAGTTACGGCATGAGTGTTCTGGTTGCGGGGGAACTCACCTTTACTTAAGTGTTTTAAAAGGGCCAAGGAGGCCAGGGGTCCGAAATACCTGAAAAAGGGGTCCACACCCCCTTGGTTGGCAAAGTACACTAAGAGGAGGGGCTACAGGGAGAAAACCACCTTGCTGCTGAGCAGCATCCAGAAAGTTTTTGTGATTCCTTCTACAGGGGTAAGGGTCATTTAGGGGAAAGCCTGGAATCCGCTAGGGAGTGGCCTGGGGTGGTTCAGGAGAAGTTTAGAAAAGAGGTGCTGTTAGGGCAGATGACAGGTCTGTTCCCTGAGCCTCCACTAGATGATATACGTATTTCAATGTATTGAGTAGTGTCAAAAATTCTGCATGATCCACCATTTGACATGGCCAAAGGGTGGTTCAGTGAATGAAGCAATACCGGAAGAACTGTCCTCTGTGACTTAAGTGCCATTTGATTGGGATCTACATTTAGTGAGGGAGGCAGGCCACTCAGCTCTCCTTATTTTGAAAGGGCATATTACGTGGAGTTGTGCCTGACTATGAGGTGCTCAGTGTCTTGTTCTCTATTTAAGAATTTCAGCACTTTCTTGGATTGGGTGTTGTGTGCACAGTCCGGGTTGAGCTTAGTTGGACTTGAATGACTCCTTGTTTGTGCACCTGGCTGGGTTGGAGAATTGTTTAATCTTGTGGGACAGGTTTTAACGTATGGCTGAGGAGCTTGGAGTGCCCATAGCTTACGAGAAGTCTGAATGTCCAGTTACTCTCAGTTTTCTTGCTATTACCATTTATTCTGTGAGAATAGAATGCCAACTTCCTGCTGAAAAAGTTGAAGATTTAGTGGGAGTTATACAGTGTTTTTTGGAGGTTGCCAATATGACATTATTGGATCTTCAGTCACTTTTGGCAAGTTAAACTTTACATGTCGTATTATTCTTATTGGGCATACATTTTACAGGCGATTGGTACTGGCCATAGCACCGCCATCTCACCATTTTGTGAGGCTTCTAAGAGAGCATAAAAAGGACTTGAGGGTATGGTTGAGGGTTTTGGCAGATTTTGATTGGTTGAATTTGATTCATGGAAAAAAGTCTTAAATTAAGAATTGGGTTTAGTGACAGGCGCAGGAGGTAGCACTGGTTTTGGGGCCTTTTTTCCAGGGTCAGTGGTGTGAGGTCAGGTGGCTGCAAGCTTAGGAGGAGTTGGTCCTGGTGAAGAACCTTGTGTTCCTTGAACTTTTCCCCATACTTGTGTCTCTATTTGTATGGCATAGAGAGTTGGAGAACAAATGTGTAGTTTTGTATACAGATAATATGGGGGTGGTGTGTGCTTTGAATAGCCTAACAGCATCTTCTCCACCAGTGATAAGGCTATTGAGAGTCTTGGTTCTGCAATGCTTGAGAGCGAATATGTTAATACATGCTAGACATATTCCTGGTGTATATAACAGAAGCTGGTGCCAGAGGCAGAGAAGGAGGGGTTGGAGTTCCCAAACTTTCTATGGCAGCTTGGCAAGGAGGACTTGCAGGCCTGGTGAGGGCATCCTTTGCCCCAGGTACTTGGTCTTATTATACCATATCTAGGAGGTACTGTGTTAATATTCGCCCTGAGTTGAGAGTGTGATGGTTAAGTATTTTTTCTCTTTTCTTTCTTTGACATTTTAGGTAGTAAGAAAATATGATTGGTGGGGCACTTTCATATTTTGGGCAGAGAAAGCAATGGCTAGAAAAGAAGATTAGCTTAAATTGTGTTTCTCTGGAGCAGAGTGCGAGGTGAAGTGGTATAGAGTCAGAGGACTCAGGTAGGAGCGGGTATTATCTATTGTATTAGAATATTGCGATTAATGCTCAACACCAGATATAGTTCATGCTGGAGGCAATGACATTGGTTTCCTGCCACAGAAAGTGGTGATTAGGAGAATCAAGAACCTGGGCAGGTTGATGGAACTGTATCCTCGCATGAGCAGTGACAGCCTTCCTCAAACCAGCTGTGCCTGCTGTACCTATCTGGTATCTAGTAACAGTCTCACCAAAAGTACCCACTGGGTATCCTGTGCCTGCTGAGAATCCTGTGTCTACCATAACAGTAACACCCTTCCTCAAACCAGCTGTGCTTGCTGTACTTATCTGGTATCCTGTGACAGTCTCACCAACAGTACCTGCTGGGTATCCAGAGTCTGCTGAGAATCCTGTGTCTGCTTTCCTCTTACCAGATGTGTCTGCTGTACCTACCAGGTATTCTGTGACAACCTCACCCTTTACTGTTCAATTCAAACACCAGTGCTTATTTGACTTTGTTACTGCAAACTACTATAAGAATGTTGCAATGAAAAATATATGTTTGCAAGTAAAACCACATCATTATTTTTTGAAAGTGTATATATATATATACTATAATAAAAGATTTATAATCCTAATTGGCATTGTCTGTTCCTCCGCCCCCTTCATTTCCTCTTTTGGCTGGGCTGTGATGTATAGAGCACTCCCACCCACTCTTTACATAGGCTTTCTTAGGGCTTTAAAGGGGCTGGACTTTAGGGGTTGGATAAAACTTTCATCACAAACCCACCCACCCTCCTCCAAAGGAGGCATATGACGCCAACATTTGGTGGCAGTGCCCTCAAATAATGCCAATATGGTCTTGAATGAAACAGCTAAACTGCTTGGGTTTCCCTTCTCCCTAGATCCAAGCCTTTGGCTGTTTAATAAGGTACCAAATAAAATCAAGACATCACAAAAAAATGATTTAACATAGTCAGTAATAGCCTAAAAATTCTTATCGCACGGCAATGGAAAAAAACTTCTACCTATTGGTTACATAGGAGGCCGAAACGATCGTCTGGGGTTGTCATGTTCCTTGTTCAGAGGAGAATTGCCTGGTATTTCGGGGCTGGACTGACCTTATTTGGCGGGATCAGACTGATATACTTCAGGAAAGTTTTCTTCTGTGAAAAGCACACTGGTCTAAAAGAGGCTGCCTCCGGGTGGTAAATCGCCATAGAACAAGCCACTGAGCTGTTGTTCGTTCCTGGTAGAGCGCTTCTCTCTTTGTATGCAAATTATTATGACCCTGGGGAAGTCTCCCTATGGGTGATGGGGGAAACCAGACGTGGACTCCTTGACCAGTGTGCTTAGAGGAATGTGGCTGCACCTCACTGACGAGGCCCATAGGAGGCCGAAACGATCGTCTGGGGTTGTCATGTTCCTTGTTCAGAGGAGAATTGCCTGGTATTTCGGGGCTGGACTGACCTTATTTGGCGAGATCAGACTGATATACTTCAGGAAAGTTTTCTTCTGTGAAAAGCACACTGGTCTAAAAGAGGCTGCCTCCGGGTGGTAAATCGCCATAGAACAAGCCACTGACCTGTTGTTCGTTCCTGGTAGAGCGCTTCTCTCTTTGTATGCAAATTATTATGACCCTGGGGAAGTCTCTCTATGGGTGATGGGGGAAACCAGACGTGGACTCCTTGACCAGTGTGCTTAGAGGAATGTGGCTGCACCTCACTGACGAGGCCCATAGGAGGCCGAAACGATCGTCTGGGGTTGTCATGTTCCTTGTTCAGAGGAGAATTGCCTGGTATTTCGGGGCTGGACTGACCTTATTTGGCGGGATCAGACTGATATACTTCAGGAAAGTTTTCTTCTGTGAAAAGCACACTGGTCTAAAAGAGGCTGCCTCCGGCTTGTAAATCGCCATAGAACAAGCCACTGAGCTGTTGTTCGTTCCTGGTAGAGCGCTTCTCTCTTTGTATGCAAATTATTATGACCCTGGGGAAGTCTCCCTATGGGTGATGGGGGAAACCAGACGTGGACTCCTTGACCAGTGTGCTTAGAGGAATGTGGCTGCACCTCACTGACGAGGCCCATAAGAGGCCGAAACGATCGTCTGGGGTTGTCATGTTCCTTGTTCAGAGGAGAATTTCCTGGTATTTCGGGGCTGGACTGACCTTATTTGGCGGGATCAGACTGATATACTTCAGGAAAGTTTTCTTCTGTGAAAAGCACACTGGTCTAAAAGAGGCTGCCTCCGGGTGGTAAATCGCCATAGAACAAGCCACTGAGCTGTTGTTCGTTCCTGGTAGAGCGCTTCTCTCTTTGTATGCAAATTATTATGACCCTGGGGAAGTCTCCCTATGGGTGATGGGGGAAACCAGACGTGGACTCCTTGACCAGTGTGCTTAGAGGAATGTGGCTGCACCTCACTGACGAGGCCCATAGGAGGCCGAAACGATCGTCTGGGGTTGTCATGTTCCTTGTTCAGAGGAGAATTGCCTGGTATTTCGGGGCTGGACTGACCTTATTTGGCAGGATCAGACTGATATACTTCAGGAAAGTTTTCTTCTGTGAAAAGCACACTGGTCTAAAAGAGGCTGCCTCCGGGTGGTAAATCGCCATAGAACAAGCCACTGAGCTGTTGTTCGTTCCTGGTAGAGCGCTTCTCTCTTTGTATGCATATTGGTTACAAGAATGTACCTACTTGTTAAGGATTGAAGAGTATTATTTTATGAAGTTTAGATGTACAGATATCTATATTCAGATGAAACCTACTCGGGATGAATATGTAGAGATATAATTAAATTCTTAGAGGTTAGCAATCATTTCTAGGCTCCCCTTAAAATGTCTTATGTACGTTGCTTATGTAACAGCTATGTGAGAGGAGTTGTACAAACTATTGGTACTAAATGAAGGCTGTCATCTTTATATGTTGTTGTATGTATCTCTTTGCATGAGCTTTGTGAGGATACAGACTGTATGATTCCAGACCAAGCACTATGGACTTAAAAGATAACAAAGCCACAGGTGAACTGAAATATGTTATTGTTTGTTTTACTATTACTGAACAGGTAACCAGATACAGGTAGCCCTCAGTTTACGCTGGGGTTAGGTTCCAGAAGGAATGGTTGTAAATCGAAACCGTTGTAAATTGAAACCCAGTTTATAATGTAAGTCAATGGGAAGTGAGGGAGTTAGGTTCCAGCCCCCTCTCAAAATTGTCATAAGTAACACCTAATACATTATTTTTAAAGCTTTGAAATGAAGACTTTAAATGCTAAACAGCATTATAAACCTAATAAAATAATCACACAACACAGACTTTACTTGCATTTTTCTGCAAACAGTTATTTCTATGCATTCCTATCTGGACTGATTTATAGACAGGAAGATCTTGTTCCTGTGAAATCTGCTCGATAGCTCAGGTTTGGTTAAACTGATTAATTTCAGATTGCTTGGTTTGCATATCTTTGCTGCAACACAAGCGGACAGTTCCACCTACTGGCTATTTTTTTTTTTTTTTAAATATTTTTTTATTGAGGTAAAACGGCAAACAAACACAATTTCAGAAAGAAACATCATGGCAACATGCCCATTTGTCATACATCAGGATTTACAGAGTTAATAAAACAAGCATGTCTTCACAACTGTAGGATCAAAGCGTAGCCTAATCCAAAGGTACATTTTCCAGCCATGGATATTACCTCATTTTATAAAAGTACGTGTACGGGAGGACATATGACACAAGACTGACACCTATTTTGGCATAGGCCTAAATGCAATAGCCAAATCGTAGCCTATGCAGGCCTGTACGCGTCCTTGATATCTGCAGCAGAACAAATATTACATACAATTTCAGTAATAAAACATTTCAACAAGAATATTAACACTATAGGCATTGTGTATTTTGTCATCCACTCCCCTTAAACTGTGCTAAAGTATGAATGAGACATACCTCAGTTAAGAGTTAACGGCCACTTTCGGGTCACATATCTTAAAAAACAAGTACTGTAGAAAACGTAGGGGATAAAGTTATAGGGGCCTTCTAGGACCCAGCCTAGTAGTGAAATCTATATTGACAGTACTGTCGGTGGTATAGGCCCCCGTTTATCTCAGCACATGTGAAGGGCACACAAGGGGTAGTTAAAACTGAAAAGATTATAGGTTTCATTCAAACCTTTATATAAAACTTTATGTATGCCTAAGACCAGCATCATAGGTGATATGAAGATAAAGCATAATATACAGTACATGTTCAAAGTAGCTATATAGAGCACATTAGACCTTAGATGATAGGGCCACTTTTGGGCCCTTAATTGCTATATATAAGTAACAGCAGAAAGGTGTGAGTCTGACCTCTACCTAAGTAATAACATTATAAAGATGGAGGGGATAGCTCTGTTAGGCCAATAGCCACTGTAAAGTGGGAGCAATTCTAGAAACCTACAGCCATCTTGTAATTTTACTTTCTTTCTATTTTACTATATCAGCAATATATATATAAATAGTTACATAAAAGGCGTTGAGAGAAGCTGGATATATAGGTTAGCAGCGTATATCTGCTGAGAAAAAACAGGCTATAAGCATTTATAAATGGTGAAGCAACAGCTCAATATGCGATACAGTATTTATTTCACATATATGCCACTCTTGAACCCCTGCAAATAAACGGAATAAAGTACTATCAGAGAAAAATCACGTCAAGAGACAGTATTATGTTTCATAAATCAACTGGTCTGCCTAAATAATATACTACATGTAGATAGTCTCAGTGTAAACATATATACAAATAGCATCTCAGCATCAGACATAACTGCTCGCTGAGCAGTGCATATATACCCAGTCCAAGAGGGGAAAAGTTCTGAGGTAGAGTTAAATCGGCCCCAGCAGTCCAAAAGTGGCCTTTACTTTACCCTATCCCGGCTTTTATGTTGTCACTCAGATCTTGAAGGCCTCCGGGTATCCTCTGCAGCACTTCAGAAACCAGGTCAGACACAAACTTCAGCTCGCGCCACAGCTCTAGGACACAGCCCCCACTGAGAGCCAGAGCAGGGCAGTTATGATGAGCCACCAGCGTACAGCCTTTCACAGGGGAGCCGGCCGGTCTCCCCCATATGCCCAGGTGAGCGGCAGTGAGCTGGATACTTCTAATGGGATAAGCCTCTCGAGCCACTCCTTTATCTCGTGCGATGCTGATAGACGCTGCCGTCCCATCCCTTTCCCTCTCAGGTGGTTCTTTTATTTTAGGCACTCCTAGTGTATTGACAGCTCCCCACCTCTTGTCTCCAGGACTAGTATCTCGCTGTCCCTTCTCTATGACGGTGGATTCAGTGAATGTGTGTTCATTCTGCGGCTGTGTATCGCCGCTCTCGATGCGTGAAGCCACCTCTCTTTCCACAGCAGGCCTGCCAGATTGCGCCACAGGGGTTTCAAATAGTTTCATAAGGTGGTCAAATTTGTAGAGCATCAGCCGCTCAGATTCATCAAATAGGGCTTGTACCTTAGCGCAAAAATCCTCCTCCATGGTGTGAGTGTTATGTAGAGAATCTCTGTATTCTCTGATTACCCGGTTCCCCGGGGGGGGGGGAAGCTGAGATCCCTCTCCTTAAGAGCCGCCAGGGACCTTCAGCAGTCCAGACTGGGAAGTTCTGCGATATTGGAAAAAATTCTTATATCAGTCTATTCAGCCAAATGTCCCCTACAACTTGAGATATAAATTTTAGCTGGATGGCTATGTAGTTAGCAGCTTACAGGCGGAATGTAAAACTGTAGTCCAGAGCTTCCATTTTAGCGGCCATCTTAGCCCATACCCTGGACACGCCCCCCCTACTGGCTATTTTATTCAATGCACTGATTCTCAATGCTTTTCAATAGCAGTCACATGACTGAAAAAAAGGTTGTTATTCTGAAACGGTGCAAATTGAACCGTTGTAAACCGAGGGCCACCTGTACTTTAGTATGGTAAAAAAAAACAACAACAATACTTTATGTATGAAACTGGTTGAGAACATATATCAAATAAAAAGTTTGAAAATAAATAAATAAATAAAAATAAAGGTAAAAGAGCAACAACAAAAAAGTACATTGGGGGTTATCAAATCTTTTCAGCTGTGGAATTGAATAAGTGACAAATGTCCCTGAAAATGTGTTGTTAGAATTTGCGCACACATCCTCAAAGGAATGTTGGCAGCACGAGGCAGCCAACAGAATGTTGGCTGCGCGTGCAGCCAAAAGAATTCACCTGGATGCAGTGAAGCTGCATCCAGGTGGATTCTGAAAATGGCAGGGTGGTAAAAGAATCCACTGCAGGTGGATTCTTTCACCACTCTGCCATTTTCGGAATCCACCTGGATGCAGCGAAGGCAAACGGAGCATTACAAAAAAAAACCCCACCCGCAATAAGTATTAAAAAAAAAAACGAAAAAAACGCCCGCAATAAGTATGAAAAAAAAAAACCTAACCGCCCGCAAAAAGTATTAAAAAAAAAAAGAACCGCATGCAATAAGTATGAAAAAAACACCTAACCACCCGCAATAAGTATTTAAAAAAAAAAAACTAAGCACCCGCAATAAGTATTTAAAGAAAAAAAAAAACTAAGCGCCCGCAATAAGTATTTTAAAAAAAAACAACTACCTAATAAAATTATTAACCCCTAAATCTGCAAACCCCAACATCGCAAACTACCTAATACATCTATTAACCCCTAATCTGACAACCCCCCACAACGCATTAAACCTAATTTACCTATTAACTCCTACACCGCCAACCCCCACAACGCAAAAAACTGATTTAATGAGTAAGCCCCCTAACCTAACACCCCCTAAATTAACCCCTTAATTACAATAAAATAAATTACTACATTACAATAACAAAACAAAAAAATTACATTACATTAATCTAATTACAGAAAAAAAAGAAGCTAACATTACAAAAAATAATAAACAACACTATCCAAAATAAAAAATGTAAACCTAATCCCTATGAAAATACCCCCCCCCCACTAATCTAATGCTAAACTACCAATAGCCCTTAAAAGGGCTTTTTGTAGGGCATTGCCCTAAGTTTCACAGCTCTTTTACATTACCAATAAACCAAGTCCCCCATAACAGTAAAAAACCCCACCCACCAAACTCCCCAAAATAAAAAAAAACTAACACTAATAAACCTAATCTACCCATTGCCCTGAAAATGGCATTTGTATGGGTATTGCCCTTAAAAGAGTATTCAGCTCTTTCTCACTGCCCTTAAAAGGGCATTCAGCTCTTTTGAGACTTGCCCCCCAAAAAACCCTAATCTAAAAAAACAAAAACCCCCAAAATGTAATAAAAGAAACCTAACACTAAAGCCCCAAATAGGAACTCATGGTTTCAGAAGTCCGGCGGAGAAGGTCTTATTCCAGGCGGGTCCATCATCTTCATCCACAGTGAAGGCGGTGCGGAGGTCCGGAGCGGTCTTCCCAGAAGTGGCGATCCTTGGCGGCAGTCATCGGCGGTGGTGAGTGAAAAAGAGCTGAATGCCCTTTTAAGGGCAATGCCCATACAAATGCCCTTTTCAGGACAATGGGTAGATTAGGTTTATTAGTGTTTATATTCCTTTAAATATCAAGAAATAAGTCTGAAAACTGAATAAACAATGATCAAATACAATCCATGAAAGAGAACAGAAGGATCAATAAAAGCATGTGTACCACATATAGCTCAAAGACCATCATGTTAAAAAAGGACATCTTAAAATGTGTCAAAATCATTCTGACTTAGGGGTTGATTTATCAAGACGTGAATGCTGCAATCTACCCCCAATGTTTCCAGATTGCTGGAAACAAGAGTTAAAGGGACATAATTCTCATATGCTAAATCACTTGAAACTGATGCAGTATAACTGCAAAAAGCTGAAAGGAAAATATCACCTGAGCATCTCTATGTAAAAAAGGAAGATATTTTACCTCACAATTTCCTCAGCTCAGTAGAGTAAGTTCTGTGTAAAAGTTATACTCAGCTGTTGCCCAGCTGCAGGTAAAAAAAAAAAAAAAGGAATAAATGAACAGCAGCCAATCAGCATCAACAGTGCTGAGGTCATGAACTCTTTTACTGTGATCTCATGAGATTTGACTTAACTCTCATGAGATTTCATAGTAAACTTCCTTACACTGAATAGGGAAATAAGATGAGTGTGCACGTAAGCTCGCTCCTTTCGCTGTCCCGGGACAGACATACGGATTTGTTGCTTAGAAGTCCTTTACAATGGGATGTGGCTACTGAGAAACTTTTGAGGTAAAATATCTTTCTTTTTTACATAGAGATGTTCAGGTGATATTTTATAGTCCGCTTTTTAAAGCTATGCTGCATCACTTTCAAGTGTTTAAACATTTGGGTAATATGGCCCTTTAAGAAGCAGCTGGTCGTAAGACCGCTGCTCCTTAACTCATCCACCACCTCTGAGGTGGCTGACCGCAATCATCCTGATCAGATACGATTGGGATGATTGACACCCCCTGCTAGTGGCCGATTGGCCCGCGAATGTGCAGGGGGCGGCATTGCACAAGCATTTCACTAGAAATGCTTGTGCAATGTTAAATGCAGACAGCGTATGCTGTCGGCATTTAGCAATGTCAGGCAGACATGATTCGCTACAGCGAATATTGTCAGTCCGACATTTGATATATCGTCCCCTAGGTGTCTAAAAGTATACAGATATAATTGGTCAAGAGAGACGTAAAACATAATGATTATATAAGTGAATACAAACAGTATGTCCCATATCTTTAGTAATATGAAATTAAATAGAACATGTCACTTTTGCATTAGAATGTGCCTGTAAAAAAACCCTTATTTTTTCCATTCTTGTTTCTGTCTGGCAGCTGCATGTACATTTTATTGTGATCATCTTCAGGTTCTGGAAATTCTCAGAATATTCTTAGTTAAAGGGACATGAAACCCACATTTTTTCTTTCATTATTCAGATAGAGAATACAATTTTAAACAACTCTCTAATTTACTTCTTTTATCTAATTTGTTTTATTCTCTTGGTATCATTTGTTGAAGGAGCAGCAATGCACTAATGGTTTCTAACTGAACTCATGGGTAAGCCAATCACAATCGATATATATATATATATATATATATATATATGCAGCCACCAATCAACAGCTAGAACCTAGGTTCTCTGCTGCTCACGAGCTTGCCTAGATAGACCTTTCAGCAAAAGGATAACAAGAGAAGGAAACAAATAAAATAAAAGAAGTATATTGGAAAGTTGTTTAAAATTGTATTCTCTATCTAAATCATGAAAGGTTTTTTGGGGTTTCATGTCTCTTTAAAGAGGTCAGTCTTCAGAAACACCAGAAGTAATGTAACGGTGCTCGAACAAAATGCCGATGGACATTTGTCCGTCAGACATATGTCCGAGAGACTGTGTTCTGACGTCGGCCGAGGGCAGATATGCTCTAGAGTGCTCTGTTCTAATCAGAGCCTCGGGCGCCGCAACAGCCTCTGGGAACCTAGCCATGGTTCCCATCTCCCAGCGAAGTGCTTTTAACTTTCTGTCTGTCTGTCTATCTATCTGTTTATTTTTTGATCTTTATATATCTGTCTATCTTTGGATCTGTATCTATCCTTATCTATCTATCTATCTATCTATCTATCTATCTATCTATCTATCTATATATCTATCCATCTTGTGGCCAGACTGTTATCCGACTGCCATTTGTCTGTCGGAATATTATCCATCACACAAATGTCAGTCGGACAAAACCCAACTTGTCTAGATTCAAACCAATGCTATTAAAGTATTTAAAAAAACAGTTTAAAGTGAACTGTGTCGTTTAAATACGACTATAAAAAGAAATAATCATATCAATGACAACATGAGTAAAAAGGATGTTGAGGCTTTAGAACAATGAAAAATTATTCGTAATTCAGACAAGGGGGGTAGTGTAGTGATTCTAGATAAAGAGGACTACATAAAGGAAGCACAAAGACAGCTTGAGGATGTGTATGAACTACTATCCCATAACCCAGTGTTTAATTTTTGTATAACAATTTACAATCCATTGTTGATTAGGTACAAAAAATGTTGATTATTTATTGGTAGACCATTCAGTTTCTGCAATTTCCACTATTTACCGAAATTGTATAAGGATCCCGTGTCACCTCCGGGACGTCCTATCATAGCTGGAATAGGATAATTGAATGAACACTTGGGAGAACTAATTGATAATTATTTGCAACCCTTGGTGGTCAATCTTAAGAGTTTTATACAGGATACTACTAATTTAATACGCAAAGTGGAAAAAGTTAAATGGCATGATGGTTATCTTTTTTTTGACCATATATGTAGTATGCTTGTATACATCTATTTCACATGTACAAGGTATACAGGCAGTTACATTTTTTCTGGACAAATATTCTGGATATGATTTGACCACCAAGGAGTTTATACAGTATATGTTTGGAAATGATTTCTATCTCCAAAAGCCTGGAACTGCTATGGGTGCAACATTTGCCTCCACATATGCCAACCTATATTTGGGTTGGTGGGAGCAGTTCCAGGTTTTTGGAGATAACAATCCCTTCAGGGAATCTATACAGTTTTGCAGTCGATACATTGACGATTTGCTGTTTATATGTAAGGGGGATGAAAAAGATATTGTTAACTTTTTGGATTATTTAAAACATAATAAGATGAATTTTCACTATGGATTATGCAGAAAAGTCAATTCCTTAATTAGATGTAACCTTAAAATCAAATGTAGATGAACAACACATAGAAGTGAGTTTATATAGGAAAACCACTGCGGGTAATACTTTATTAAATGCTAGGTCTTGTCATTCCAGTCATATAGTGAAGCCGATCCCAAAGGGTTAATATATGCGCGTAAAAAGAAATTGTACATCTAAGGATGACTATGACAAATTTTCAGAAGAAACTATAAAAAGATTTTTGTCAAGAGGTTATAATGAAAAACACCTCTTAAGAGAAAAAAAAAAAACAAGTAGATAACATGGAAAGAGAAGAATTATTAAAAAAATGAAAGAGGTTTCAAAAACAGTGATTTTATTAAGAAACCTATATTCATTACCAATTACAGTAAAGAATATAATCATGTTTGCGATGTAAAAGGCACTTGGTAATATGTTGTTGTCGCCCTCTATGTTACCTATGGTAAATAAGACTAATTGGTTGGCTAAAAAAGCAGGTTTCCATAAATGTGGAATCAGGAGGTGCAAAACTTGCTCATATATCGTTTTAGGTGACGAGTTTAAGTCTCATGATGAAGTAAAAACATTTAAAATCAGAGAATATATAAACTGCAATACTAAATTTGTGGTTTATCTGCTAAAGTGTTTGGGCTGTGACAAAAGTACATGGGTCACACTACTCGATCTCTAAAAGATAGTTTTTTTGAACATCCACCACTCCAATAGCCATTCACTTTCGCAGACACCACAATTCAAATAGTTCTTTATTGGTGGTCCAAGGTATTCAACACACAAAAAGGCATCCTAGAGGAGAAGATAGAATTAAATCTCTTAAACAGCAAGAGGTATTCTGAATCTTTCAGTTAGGAACCTGAATACCTGCTGGGCTAAACTCGGAATGGGACATTAAGCTTTTTGTGGATTAAAACTTATATTAACCGTATTAACTATAGCTTTAAGGTTCAATATTTGCCAACGCCTTCTATAGAGTCACAGGTATCATTCAAATAAGTACAAAGTGATATTATCAAATGTGTATACAAGAACCCTTATATACCATTACCTTGAATATACAAAAGGGGTCTACTTTGTTGTTTATAGTACCCTGTAATACATTATTTATCTGTAAAGGTATGTATTGAAATATATTATATGTTTATATTAGTAATATATATTTTTGCTTTAGATAAGGGATATTTATAAAGGGGTATTGAATAAGCAAGACTATTCACTGGTATGTAAAGAGTTTACAAACTATTTTGACTTAAAATGGCGCATGGTTTAACGCTTTATAAGTCTGTAAGCCAGTGTTAACATTTATGAGTCATTGAGAAAGTGTATGTTGTTGATGACGAAACGCGTTTGACTCTGTTCTCTTGTTCACCTGTTACCTGTTCCTTTGTTTTTACCCTGGAATAAATAGCTTTGTTTTTAACTGATATTTCTTTGGATTGAGCCTGTTCTTGTATCCGGGGCCGAGTGCTGGGACAATCCTTGATTGTGTGTGCTAACCAAAAATAGGCTGGCTCCTAAGCTTACATTTCTGCTTTTTCAAATAAAGATACCAAGAGAATGAATACAAATTAATAATAGAAATCAATTAGAAAGTTGCTTAAAATTGCATGCTCTATGTGAATCATGAAAGAAAAAAAATGGGTTCAGTATCCCTTCAAGTGTCATTGCCATCTTGTTTTGTAAGCCTGTAGCGGTACACAGGAGTGGAGTGTGCGTGATGTAAGGAAACTTTCTGCTGTAGATGAATTAAATAACTTGATGTGCATTTCATACTAAACATATAAGAGTGAAAAACATAGAGCTGGAAGAAATGGATGTAAAAAGTTTGATATCAGATCAAACGTATTACAATAAACTGGAAAAGGACCCTACCCATGAATACACTTTGCAACTTAGAAAACGAATAAAGACATTCTCTAAACACACACAACAAAAACTGTACAAACTGGTGCCCTCTAACCCTAGCATAGGGACATTCTACATGCTCCCAAAAATCCAAAAACCAGGGAACCCAGGGAGACCAATAACAACTGGCATGGACACTCTGACTGAGCAAATATCGGGCCTAGTGGAGAATATTCTTAAGCCCTTAGTTATTAACACCACTAGCTTTAAAAAAAGACACCACTGATTTTCTTAACAAAATCAGCCAGATAACAGAATTGCCAGAAGATACTATACTTGTGACAATGGATGTGGAATCCCTATACAGCAATATTCCACATAAAGATGGTATTGATGCCTGCTTAAACTTTCTTTCCTCAGACAGCTCTAACCAGACATACAGTGCTTCTACAGTCAGTAAACTTACAGAATTTATACTCACCCACAATGATTTCATCTTCGATAACTCCATCTATTTACAAACCATGGGAACAGCCATGGGCACCAAAATGGCACCACAGTATGCAAACCTATTCATGGCTGTCTTAGAACAGAGATTCCTTGCTACTCACCCTCACAAACCCTTCAAATAAAAGGAGAAGGAGAAAAAGCCCTAGAACATTTTCATAAATCATTTAATCTATTTCATGCATCAATCAAGCTTAAAGTTGACTTTTCTAGAGACCGTGTCAGCTTCCTGAACAATATCAATCACAAATGGCAAATTGCACTCATCCGTATACAGGAAACCAACAGATAGATGCAGCTACCTTCACAGCTCCAGCTCCCACCCCAATTACATAAAAAATTCCATAATCTACAGTCAGGCCACCAGATATCACAGAATTTGCTCAGACACCAAGGACCGTGACAAACACCTCATCACACTGTCCCAATCATTCAGAGAAAAAGGTTACAAAACAAGGGTTATAAACAAACAAATTAACTCTGCCCTCAATACCCCACATGAACACTTGCTACAATACAGGGAGAAGAAAAACATATTGCATATCCCACTAGTAGTCAAATATAACCCTGCTGTAGAAGGAATATGAAAAATCATAAAAGACTTACAGCCACTAATCTTAGAGGATCCCACACTCAAAAAAAACTTTCCAAAACCCCCTATCCTGGCACTCAGACAACCACCTAACCTAAAACAGAAACTGGTCCACAGAAAGCTACCCTTTGATAAAAAGAACACACAGAATGGAACCAAGCGCTACAACAAAGCTCTCTGCAAACTATGGGGCATATTTATCAAGCTCCGTATGGAGCTTGATGCCCCGTGTTTCTTGCGAGCCTGCAGAATCGTCAGAAACAGCAGTTATGAAGCAGCGGTCACAAAGACCGTTTCACCCCCACAGCAAGTGTGTGTCACAGGGGTTCATCAGGGCATACTGTATGCCCTGATGAACCCCTGTGACACACACTTGCTGTGGGGGTGAAACGGTCGTTGGTATTGTTGTGTTTGCTACACTTTTTGTGTTGCTACAGGAGTAAGGTCGACTTAACTCCTGTTTCTCTTGAACTTTCCTTGGTTGCACTATGGACTATTAGCTTTAATGCTACCATATGTCAGAATATAATGGATTCCTGCCTAATCTACTCCTAATTGGTGGTAAGCTGAATGACAGAGAGAAATATCTAACCACACTCGCAAGCTTTGATCTGCTCTACAGTTTGCTACTATTAATGTGAGCGAAGTATCCTGTAAAGTGTATGGAGATCATCTCAAGCATTACGGATCTCTGTCTAATAGTGGTTCAAGTTGCGGTACATCTTGGTAAGAACCGCGGCTTTTACTGAGCAGTTTGGGGAGGCCTGGTTTCTTCCCTTCTCAGCTGGATGTAGAGACAGCCCTACTGTCTGCTATAACAAGTGTAAGCAAAGGCAAGCTGCGGGAGTTGTGTTTAGGTACATCTTGGTAAGAGTTACGCCACTTGCAGAGCAGTCTGGGGGAAGCCTGGTTCTTTCCCTTCTCAGCTGGTTGCCGATACAGCACACACCTCTTTTTGCGTGTCAAGGATTTCCTATACAAGGAGCGGATTGGATACCCGTGACAGCTGGGCCACTCCTTTCCTGTGACGTCAGACGCCAGTGCACAGGCCTCACATGAGCAGTGCTCCTGTAACGAATTTGCTGGACGCATAAGTTAAGTCAATTCTGCCTGTTTTGTTTTGGATATAATTATTGACATATAGTCACAATATTGGAACTTCTGACACATATTCTGTGATACGGACTTTATATGCAAGCACCTGTTTATGTTGCTATATTTATAGGTTTTTGGGTTTTGATGTATACTATCTCAGCACCTGTGAATATATGTTATTTCGAGCTGCATTAGTCTCTGAGGTCTACCTGACCTATCTTGTGCTAACATTGTTATAGGTCTCTATCAGCATACGTATGCTTAGGCAGTTAACACCTTATTACTGATAAACCTTAGGTCTGTTCTTTTTTAACTTGGGTTACTTTTGTCTGACTTGGCCAAATACAGTAATTCACTGAATGTGTGTGGGAAATAATAAATTGGAATATATTTTTTAAAAAGGACTCTCTGTGTGCTCATTTGTATCCCTTGCTTTTTCAAATTATTAATATGTGATTTGAATTTTTCTCTCTATTTTACTTTTACTATATACATTTTTAAGGGTAGCACCAGAGTTTGACATTGACAGCAATATAACCTACTCTCATATTTTCATTGTTTTCAGAATTTATTATTATTATACTTTATTGATGAAGCACCAACATATTCCGCAGCGCTGTCCATGGATACAATTCATTTAAACACATACAGGAGGAATTGAGGGCCCTATTCCCGTGGGAACTTACAATCTAGAAGGGTAGGAGGTTGAGAAACAGGAGGTGAGGACTGCAAGATTGAGAAAGATGTTAATGCACAGTTAGATGAGGGAAATGTTAGGTAAGTTAAATTAATTTATTATTGAGTTGGGTGTTAGGTTTCCCTGAACAGAATATTGATATATAACTTTAGGTCAATATATGCTTTGTGTATGACCATATATTTCCCCTGTCTGTTATCCTTTACTGACACTGTCTGCCTCTGTCTCCTAAACCCCCTCATGATTTTTACAACACTCCCTCCTCCCCCTGCATTCAGACCTCTGTAACACTTTCTGTCTTTTTAGCCATCCTATCGGCTAGATTACGAGTTTTGCGTTAGAGGCTGTGCGGTGCTAACGAGCAGTTTATGCTCACCGCTCATTTACAGACAGCGCTGGTATTACGGGTTTTTACAAACCAGACAAGAAGTTAGCGTTGAGCAAAATTTTGCTCATTACCGCACTCCAATACCTGCGCTGCTTACATTAGCAGTGAGCTGGTGTGACGTGCTCGTGCACGATTTCCCCATAGGAATCAACGGGGAGAGCGGGCTGAAAAAAAGTCTAACACCTGCAAAAAAGCAGCGTAAAACTCACTAACGTAGCCCCATTGATTCCTATGGGGAAATAAAAGTTACGTTTACACCTAACATGAACCCCGAGTCTAAACACCCCTAAACTTACACTTATCAACCCCTAATCTGCCGCCCAACATCGCCGGCACCTACATTACCCCTAATCTGCTGCTCCGGACACCGTCGCCACCTACATTATAGTTATGAACCCCTAATCTGCTCCCCCAACATCGCCGACACCTACCTAATATTTATTAACCCCTAATCTGCCGCCCCAATGTCGCCGGCACCTACCTACACTTATTAACCCCTAATCTGCCGCCCCCAACGTCGCCGCCACTATATTAAATGTATTAACCCCTAAACCTAAGTCTAACCCTAACTCTAACACCCCCTAACTTAAATATAATTTAAAATAATCTAAATAAAATTACTATTATTACCTAAATAATTCCTATTTAAAACTAAATAACACAATTTATGCTTACCTGATAAATTTATTTCTCTTGTGGTGTATCCAGTCCACGGATCATCCATTACTTGTGGGATATTCTCATTCCCAACAGGAAGTTGCAAGAGGACACCCACAGCAGAGCTGTAATATAGCTCCTCCCCTAACTGTCATAGCCAGTCATTCGACCGAAAACAAGCCGAGAAAGGAGGAACCATAGGGTGCAGTGGTTACTGTAGTTTAAATTTAAAAATTACCTGCCTTAAAATGACAGGGCGGGCCGTGGACTGGATACACCACAAGAGAAATAAATTTATCAGGTAAGCATCAATTGTGTTTTCTCTTGTAAGGTGTATCCAGTCCACGGATCATCCATTACTTGTGGGATACCAATACCAAAGCTAAAGTACACGGATGAAGGGAGGGACAAGGCAGGAACTTAAATGGAAGGAACCACTGCCCGTAAAACCTTTCTTCCAAATATAGCCTCCGAAGAAGCAAAAGTATCAAATTTGTAAAATTTTGAAAAAATATGAAGCGAAGACCAAGTCGTCGCCTTGCAAATCTGATCAAAAGAAGCCTCATTTTTAAAGGCCCAAGTGGAAGCCACAGCTCTAGTGGAATGAGCTGTAATCCTTTCAGGAGGTTGCTGTCCAGCAGTCTCATAGGCTAAGCGGATTAAGCTTCTTCGTCAAAAAGAAAAAGAGGTTGCCGAAGCCTTTTGACCTCTCCTCTGTCCAGAGTAGACAACAAACAAAGCAGATGTTTGACGAAAATCTTTAGTAGCTTGTAAGTAAAACTTTAAAGCACGGACCACGTCCAAATTGTGTAACACAAGGATGGAACAACAATCTCTTGATTGATATTCTTGTTAGATACCACCTTAGGTAAGAACCCAGGTTTGGTACGCAGGACTACCTTATCCGTATGAAAAATCAGATAAGGAGAATCACATTGTAAGGCAGATAGCTCAGAGACTCTACGAGCCGAGGAAATAGCTACCAAAAAAAAGAACTTTCCAAAATAAAAGCTTGATATCTATGGAATGAAGAGGTTCAAACGGAACTCCTTGAAGAACCTTAAGAACCAAGTTTAAGCTCCATGGTGGAGCAACAGGTTTAAACACAGGCTTGATTCTAACTAAAGCCTGACAAAATGCCTGAACGTCTGGAACATCTGCCAGACGCTTAACTAGCTGACAATCCTTTTTCCAAACCTTCTTGGAGAAAAGATAATATCCTAGCAATCCTGACCTTACTCCATGAGTAACCCTTGGATTCACACCAATAAAGATATCTACGCCATACCTTATGGTAAATTTTCCTGGTGACAGGCTTTCATGCCTGTCTTAAGGTATCAATAATTGACTCGGAGAAGCGACGCTTTGATAAAATCAAGTGTTCAATCTCCAGGCAGTCAGCCTCAGAGAAATTAGATTTGGATGGTTGAAAGGACCCTGAAGTAGAAGGTCCTGTTTCAGAGGCAGAGACCATGGTGGAAAGGATGACATGTCCACTAGATCTGCATACCAGGTCCTGTGTGGCCATGCAGGTGCTATCAGAATCACCGATGCTCTCTCCTGCTTGATCTTGGAAATCAGTAGAGGGAGCAGAGGAAACGGTGGAAACACATAAGCCAGGTTGAAAGACCAGGGCGCTGCTAGAGCATCTATCAGTGTCGCCTTGGGATCCCTGGACCTGGATCCGTAACACGGAAGCTTGGCGTTCTGGCGGGACGCCATGAGATCCAGTTCTGGTTTGCCCCAACGATGAATCAGTTGTGCAAATGCCTCCGGATGGAGTTCCCACTCTCCCGGATGAAAAGTCTGACGACTTAGAAAATCCGCCTCCCAGTGCTCTACACCTGGGATATGGATAGCTGATAGGTGACAAGAGTGAATCTCTGCCCAGCGAATTATTTTTGAAACTTCTAACATCTCTAGGGAACTTCTCGTTCCCCCTTGATGGTTGATGTAAGCTACAGTCGTGATGTTGTCCGACTGAAATCTGATGTACCTCAGAGTTGCTAACTGAGGCCAAGCCTGAAGAGCCTTGAATATCGCTCTTAGTTCCAGAATATTTAATGGAAGGAGAGACTCCTCCTGAGTCCACGATCCCTGAGCCTTCAGGGAGTTCCAGACTGCACCCCAACCTAGAAGGCTGGCATCTGTCGTAACAATTGTCCAATCTGGCCTGCGAAAGGTCATACCTTTGGACAGATGGACCCGAGATAGCCACCAGAGAAGAGAATCCCTGGTCTCTTGGTCCAGATTCAATTGAGGGGACAAATCTGTGTAATCCCCGCTCCACTGACTGAGCATGCATAGTTGCAGCGGTCTGAGATGTAAGCGTGCAAACGGCACTATGTCCATTGCCGCTACCATTAAGCTGATTACTTCCATACACTGAACCACCGAAGGGCGCGGAATGGAATGAAGAACCCGGCAGGAATTTAGAAGCTTTGATAACCTGGACTCCGTCAGGTGAATTTTCATTTCTACAGAATCTATCAGAGTCCCTAGAAAGGAAACTCTTGTGAGTGGGGATAGAGAACTCTTTTCCTCGTTCACTTTCCACCCATGTGACCACAGAAATGCCAGTACTACGTCCGTATGAGACTTGGCAATTTGGAAGTTTGACGCCTGTATCAGGATGTCGTCTAAATAAGGGGCTACTGCTATGCCCTGCGGCCTTAGGACCACCAGAAGCGACCCTAGAACCTTTCTTGGGGCTGTAGCTAATCCCAAGGGAAGAGCTACAACTGGTAATGCCTGTCTTAAAAGGCAAACCTGAGAAACCGATGATGATCTTTGTGTATCGGAATGTGAAGATAAGCATCCTTTAGATCCACTGTAGTCATATATTGATCCTCCTGGATCAGTGGTAGGATGGTACGAATAGTTTCCATCTTGAACGACGGAACTTTGAGGAATTTGTTTAAGATCTTTAGATCCAAAATTGGTCTGAAGGTTCCCTCTTTTTTGGGAACCACAAACAGATTTGAGTAAAAACCCTGTCCCTGTTCCTTCTTTGGAACTGGATGGATCACTCCCATAACTAGGAGGACTCGTACACAGTGTAAGAATGCCTCTCTCTTTATCTGGTGTGCAGATAATTGTGAAAGGTGAAATCTCCCTTTTGGGGGGGAAGCTTTGAAGTCCAGAAGATATCCCTGGGATATAATTTCCAATGCCCAGGGATCCTGAACATCTCTTGCCCACGCCTGGGCAAAGAGTGAAAGTCTGCCCCCTACTAGATCTGTTCCCGGATAGGGGGCCGTTCCTTCATGCTGTCTTAGAGGCAGCAGCAGGCTTTTTTACCTGCTTACCTTTTTTCCATGTCTGGTTTAGTCTCCAGACCGTCTTGGATTGAGCAAAAGTTCCCTCTTGTTTATTATTAGAGGAAGTTGATGCCGCACCTGCCTTGAAGTTTTGAAAGGCACGAAAATTAGACTGTTTGGCCCTAGATTTGGACCTGTCCTGAGGAAGGGCATGACTTTTTCCTCCAGTGATATCAGCAATAATCTCCTTCAACCAGGCCCGAATAGGGTCTGTCCCTTGAAGGGAATGTTAAGTAGCTTAGATTTTGAAGTCACGTCAGCTGACCATGATCTAAGCCATAGCGCTCTGCGCGCCTGTATAGCAAAACCAGAATTCTTAGCCGTTAGTTTAGTCAAATGAACAATGGCATCAGAATAAAAGAATTGGCTAGCTTAAGTGCTCTAAGTTTGCCAAGTATGTCATCCAATGGAGTCGCTACCTGTAAAGCCTCTTCCAGAGACACAAACCAGTACGCCGCAGCAGCAGTGACAGGGGCAATGCATGCAAGGGGCTGTAGGATAAAACCTTGTTGAATAAATATTTTCTTAAGGTAACCTCTAATTTTTTATCCATTGGATCTAAAAAAAAAACACAACTGTCCTCGACAGGGATAGTAGTATGCTTTACTAGAGTAGAAACTGCTCCCTCCACCTTAGGGACTGTCTGCCATAAGTCCCATGTGGTGGCGTCTATTGGAAACATTTTTCTAAAAATAGGAGGGGAAGAGAACGGCACACCTGGTCTATCCCATTCCTTATTAATAATTTCTGTAAACCTTTTAGGTATTTGGAAAAACATCAGTACACACCGGCACTGCAAAGTATTTATCCAATCTACACAATTTCTCTGGCACTGCAATGGTATCACAGTCATTCAGAGCAGCTAAAACCTCCCTAAGCAACACGCAGAGGTGTTCAAGCTTAAATTTAAATGTAGAAATATTAGAATCAGGTATCTTTCTTGAGTCATTAACATCACCCACTGACTGAAGCTCTCTTTCCTCAGCTTCTGCATATTGTGAGGCAGTATCAGACATGGTTCTTAAAGCGTCAGTATGCTCTGCATTTTGTCTCACCCCAGAGCTATCTCGCTTACCTCTAAGTTCAGGTAGTCTGGCTAATACCGCTGACAGTGTATTATCCATGACTGCCGCCATGTCTTGTAAAGTAAACGCTATGGGCGCCCTAGATGTACTTGGCGCCATTTGAGCGTGAGTCCCTTAAGCGGGAGTCAAAGGGTCTGACACGTGGGGAAAGTTAGTCGGCATAACTTCCCCCTCGTCAGATTCCTCTGGTGATACATTTTTTAAAGACAGAAAATGATCTTTATTGCATAAAATGAAATCAGTACATTTGGTACACATTCTAAGAGGGGGTTCCACCATGGCTTTTAAACATAATAAACAAGGAGTTTCTTCTATGTCAGACATGTTTATACAGAATAGTAATGAGACTAGCAAGCTTGGAAAACACTTTAAATCAAGTTAACAAGCAAATATAAAAAACGGTACTGTGCCTTTAAGAGAAACAAATTTTGTCAGAATTTGAAAAACAGTGAAAAAATGCAGTAAATCAAACGAAATTTTTACAGTGTGTATAATAGGCTAACAGAGCATTGCACCCACTTGCAAATGGATGATTAACCCCTTAGTTCAAAAAACGGATCAAAAAAACGAAATAGACGTTTTTTAACAGTCACAACCAACTGCCACAGCAAGCTGTGGCCCTACCTTCCCCAATAAACGACTTTGGAAAGCCTTTGGGCCCTTTAGAGATGTCCTATAGCATTCAGAGGGCCTTTGAGGGAAGCTGGATGTCACAGTTTGTAATTTTAACTGCACCAACTGTAACTTTTATACTACAACAGTGGAAATTGTTTCTAGTCAAAATTTAAGCCAGCCATGTGGAAAAAACTAGGCCCCAATAAAGTTTTATCACCAAAGCATATATAAAAACAATTAAACATGCCAGCAAACGTTTTATATTGTAAATATCATAAGGGTATTACCCCTGGGAGTAAGCATGATACCAGTCGTTATTAAATCACTGTATTCAGGCTTAACTTACATTAATCCGGTATCAGCAGCATTTTCTAGTGTTTTCCATCTCTAGAAAAAATTATAACTGCACATACCTGATAGCAGAATAAACTGCACGCCATTCTCTCGCTGAAGTTACCTCATCTGTGTAATCCCCTCAGACATATGTGAGAATAGCAATGGATCTTAGTTACAACCTGCTAAGATCATAGAAACCTCAGGCAGATTCTTCTTCTATTTACTGCCTGAGATAAAATAGCACAACTCCGGTACTATTTAAAAATAACAAACTTTTGATTGAAGAAAATAAACTAGCTATATTTAACCACTCTCTCCTACAACGTCCTAGCTTGTTGAGAGTTGCAAGAGAATGACTGGCTATGACAGTTAGGGGAGGAGCTATATTACAGCTCTGCTGTGGGTGTCCTCTTGCAACTTCCTGTTGGAAATGAGAATATCCCACAAGTAATGGATGATCCGTGGACTGGATACACCTTACAAGAGAAACCTACCTATAAAATAAACCCTAACCTAGCTACAATATAACTAATAGTTACATTGTAGCTAGCTTAGGTTTTTTTTTTATTTTACAGGCAAGTTTGTATTTATTTTAACTAGGTGGAATAGTTATTAAATATTAATATATGATTTTTTTTGGGTAAAATATATATCAATACCTAAATATATATAGATGATTATATATTGGTATAAATATCTACAGATATATAGGAATATCTATTTATAAATACATATCCCCAGAAGTAAAAAACATTGGAATGTGAATTTTTTACAGTAAATACATAGTTAAGCAATTTATTAAGTATACATATTGCATAAAGATGCTTTCACATGTTTTCATCTGACTGCAAAGGGCTCCAATGCACTTATATATACGTATATACCTGTACATATGTATGTATGTGTTTATATGTGTATATATATCTGTAAATACATATATAGAGACATAAATACATATGTGCACGCATATATTGACATATATATACATACATATACTTATTTATACATGTTTATCTATATATCTCTGTTAAAGCTCTCTACAGCCTTTTTTCTAACACCTGAGACCTCATATATTTGAGACCTTATAACTTTTTTATGCATTTAAACATTTTTTTTTATTAGATGGTGTTATTATGAGTGTAACTGTACTTTAAAATGTATTTGTGATGTGTTTTGTGTAAAAAAATTTTGCCTTGTGTAACAGTTAACCAGAGCTCTGGGGTTGTCCTATTCCTATGTGCTTTAAATTCAGTTGCGCTTAAAGGGACAGTCTAGGCCAAAATAAACTTTCATGATTCAGATAGAGCATGCAATATTAAACAATTTTCCAATTTACTTTTATCACCAATTTTGCTTTGTTCACTTGGTATTCTTAGTTGAAAGCTTAACCTAGGAGGTTCATATGCTAATTTCTTAGACCTTGAAGGCCACCTCTTTTCAGAATGCATTTTAACAGTTTTTCACCACTAGAGGGTGTTAGTTCATGTATTTCATATAGATAACACTGTGCTCATGCACGTGAAGTTATCTGGGAGCATGCACTGATTGGCTAAACTGCAAGTCTGTCAAAAGAACTGAAATAAAGGGGCAGTTTGCAGAGGCTTAGATACAAGATAATCACAGAGGTTAAAAGTATATTAATATAACTGGTTGGTTATGCAAAACTGGGGAATGGGTAATAAAGGGATTATCTACCTTTTAAAACAATAAAAATTCTGGTGTAGACTGTCCCTTTAAATGAGTGTGTTTACTTTCAACTTGTAATACTGTGCTACTTCTAAGGTGCGCAAAGAGCCATGATAGAGTCCCTTTTCTCTTGTGGGAAAGTTATTTTGCCACCCATAATCTAGCACTAAGTGGTTAAATGTCTAAACAGTCTAGGTAGAGATGGGGAAGAGTCTGGATAGTTTGAGGGAAGTTATCAGTTTAGACTTGCTGGGGGGGGGGGGGGGGGTCTTAGGTAAACAGTTTTAAACCAGACAATAAAGACAGTAACAGCAGTGGGACAGACAGTGAGTCAGAGCTCAGTCCTGCTTTTTTAAGGGTAACTATAGCTGCATTATTTGAGGAGGAGGTAGAGGGACAGGCAGGCAGAGTATAACAGAAATCTCAGGGAAATATTATGTGTTGTACTTGATTGTAATATTATTTAAAGGGACATGAAACCTAAAATAGTTCCTTCATGATTTAGATACAGCTTACAATTTTAAACAACTTTCCAATTTAGGTCTTTTATCGCATTTGCTTAGTTCTGTTAGTATCCTTTGTTGAAAAGCATATATAGGTAGGCCCAGAAGGGAAAACTAGTTGTTGATTGGTGGCTGCACACATATAATCTGCAACTGGCTTACCAGTGAGATTAGCTTGCTCCCAGTAGTGCATTGCTGTTCCTTCAACAAAGGATATCAAGAGAATGAAGCAAAATTGACAATATAAGTAAAGTGGGAAGTTGTTTTAAATGTATGCTCTAGCTGAATCATGAAAGAAAATGTTTGAGTTCCATGTCCCTTTAAGACCCTGTCATTAATGAGATTAATGAGTGATTTGAAACAACAATAATATACTCTGAATCTGAGACAAGTTTCTGGACTAACTTGCTGTTGACAACAACGGTGATGCCTCGCAGAGCTGAGGAACACACTTCCTATTACACTGCTCTAACAAAGCCCTCTGAGTGATACACTTTAGTGCACTTTCTGTGACATATAAAGACTTACAAAATAAAATGGAGCAAGACAAACTCTTCCATTCATGGGGAAAAAAAAATCACAGAGAAGTCAGCATAATATGTCTCAGCCAGCCGAACCTAAGCCTGTAGTGTGTTATATATGTAGACTGCAATGTGCAAAATATTTGTTTGTTTAAAGGGACAGTGAAGTCAAAATTAAACTTTCACAATTCAGATAGAGTATGCTATTTTAAACAACTTTTCTTTGCCCTCGCATAGTCCCTCCTTTTAATTGCTTACTCTGCAGTTTCTGATATTTTAAATAACCGCTGATATTACAACCTTACCTACCAGATAGAGTAATAATAATTGTAGCTCCCGCTATAGAAGGGGCTTAGCCTTAGATCAGCTGAGATGTTTTCAATAACCATATTGCTGCTGTGGCTCCTTATTATATTTAAATTGCTACTCTGGTATACATTGTATCATTGTAGGTTATTCTATATGTACTCAGAGTTCAAGTAATTTTAATTGTGGTTTGTGTTTTTCTCCATATCCCCTAATAAAATAACATTGAGTGAGGCAATAATATAAGCAGGTTGGGAAAATGCCCCCAAATGTCTTTGTTTGGCCACGATTTGGGAGGAAATACTCACTTTTTTGTTCCAATTGCAACACAGTAAATATATAAGGGGTATATTGAGTGTAATTGCCCAAAATAAATATAATAATCTGTGGAGAATGTTCATTTTTATAGCCGACAACCTGTCATACCAGGAAAAAGTGTATTTCCTTCACAAATTAATATTTCTTCTAATTTCTTTATAAAGAGAAGTATAATTTGCTTTCTATATATTGCAATAGTGGCTAGTAATTTTGACCCCCAGGTATTTTAAAGATTTTTTAACCCAAGAAAGTTCGTTTCTATCAGCTTTTTGTTGTGAAGAGGGAGAGCTTAAGGTAGGGCCTCACATTTGTCCATATTTATTTTATATCCTGAAATACATGAGAAGTTTTGTAGAATATTATATAAGTTTAGGAGAAATATCAATGCTTTTGTCAAGGTTAACAGAATATCATCTGCAAAGAATTTTTTTAATAAAGTATTTTTTTAATAAAGTATTTTATTATTATACACTTGCTACTATATTTTATCCTGCTTTTGTGGGGACAGTATATTTCTTTTGCTGGATTTTTTCCTTGCTCAAGTTGGAACCATCTTGATCCTGTTGACTGGATTCTACAGTCCACTGGGCGGCTGAGAGGTCCCAGTACTGCTGATATTGCACCTGGTGGTGCTTCACCTCTTGTAAGTGTAACCTTTAAACACTATCTCTCCTTGGTTCAAACGTTACTGGGCTATGTTTGTGCCTTCCTCTTGTCCTTTTAGGATATAATCTATCTGCCTTACTAAGGATTATCTGGAGCTGGAGTTTTGACTGGTGGAGATCAGTGAGCTGGACCACTGTTTTAGTTCCAGTCTGCATCAATAGCACCGTTTGGGTGCGCCTCACTTGTGAGTATATACTAATCTGTTGGTCCTGTGTGGGTTGGTGCCCTGACGTTACTAGGCCATGTTTGGCGCCTCTGTTCTTTTTCCATTTTTCAGATCACGATACATCAGGATGACCGTCCTATGACAGAGAGCTGCCTCATACCGTTATTATAGGACTGTTGCTGTGGACATTACTGTGATTCTCGAATATGCTCACATCTAGACATCTGTATTTGTCTATCTGGGTGATTTCATTATATATTGTATGTATTATTATCACCACCTATTGTTGTTTTTTTGTGTTGCATATTAATTAGGTATAGATAGCGCCCCCTATGAGTGTGGTGTATAAATTGTATGCACCACTCTCTTATATTTCTTCATCCCTGTCGGGTACCTTTCAGTATTTTTATAGCTTTAGAATGGTGGCCTATTACTTTATCTAAAGCTGTTGGGATAGACTATATTCCTTTAAGGGGTGTAAAAAAGGCCCTTTAAAACCCATTGTATCAAGAACATCATATATGTAGGTCCATTCAATTCTATCAAATGCCTTCTCCACATCCAAAGAGAGAAGCAGAGAAAAAGTTTTCATGTGGTTAAGTTAGTCAAAAATGGAAACCATTCAGCTCATGCTGTCTGGGGCTTCCCTGTCTTTAAAGAATCCAACCTGGTCTGGATGTATCAGGAAGGGCAGAATGTTTTTAAGGAGATTGGCCAGAATTTTTGTACATATTTTGATATCCTGGTTAATAAGAGAAATAGGTATATAGGTTTGGCAATATTTAGGATTTTTCCCTTGCTTTGGGATCACAACAATCTTAGCCTGGAGGAGCTCAGTAGGTATTACCAGTCCCTGCATGATATGGTTACAGAATTTTATTAGGTGTGGTATAAGTGTATCCTTGAACAATTTATAGTATTTGCCAGGGAATCCAGCTGGACCAGATGCCTTCCCGGGCTTCAGTTCTTTGATAGCTTTATTAGTGGAGATGTTTGCATTTAATTCCTCTAATTCTCTTATCTATAAGGGTAGTCAGTTGAGCATTAGACAAGAATGTATGTAATAGTGATTTGATCCTTAGAGATGTCCTAGTTTCTTTTAACAGACCCTGAGTTTGGCCTAGCATGGTGATGTCTTACCATCAAACTTGACTTGCGAGAGACCACCCTACTCCTCCCCTCACTACTGCTAAGCAACCTAGTCTTTCCTTGAAAACCAAAAATGTTCAATATGGTTTTTAATCATCTTCACCCTTCCTTGCTAGCCATTTACTCATGCTGGTCTCAAAATCTTTCCCCTGTGTTACCATTCCTTAGTCAACCAACCATCATCTAAAATTAACATTCTTATGATTTTTTTTATTTTAGAACATTTCCTTGTTTAAAAAATGTGTTTTATTTGGCTATGTTAGCAGGTTTGTTGCAATGTGAAGTGAGCTTGTGTAAATCTTAAATAAAAAACTAAACTAACCATAACTATATGAAAAACAGATGCACTTTCAACAGGTAAGAAGTGTTGAGAAAAAAAAATCATAAGCTCCAAAAGCTTTTTTTTATATATTTATTTTAAGGATTTGTAAGGTGTCACAAAATTTTAAAATTCTAAAAATGTAATGTGAATGGTGTCAAAAGTGGCCAAAACTAAGATGTTTCCATTTCTGAAAACAGCTTACCAGGTAATTCTAGAGCAACAGTGGTTTGTCCTCACTGGTAATATACCTGCACTTTGCTACAACATTATGTTCTACTGTCTATAGGGTGTTTTCTTCCATGTCCCAACAACAGAAAGTAACATTTTATTGATTTTTTTGAAGTTGTAAAGTTTATTTCTGAACAGAAGCAAGAAAATCTGTAACATAAACTGTTTTGTGACACTAATCATAAACCGGCAACCCAGGAAGAGAGGGTAGGCTGTCCTTCCAAACAATATACCCACAACATATAGGTTAATTTGTCTCCCAGTATATTGTGCAAAATGTCCCGTCTAGAGACAATATCAAGTGATATGTATCCATCATGTATAGTGATAGTCCTCAATTTGTACATACCCAGGTAAAATGGTTAAAAATACAAACTAAAACTTAGTGGATAAAATGTGTTATACAGGCCAAAGATGTAAAATGATTTCATCTGTGTTCTTCACCGCTATTGCTATAGGAGTGTTAAAAAGAATTGTAGAAAATGGTACATAATACTTGTTATATTGTTGGTTGAGTGTTTTCACTTGTTTATGAAGCACAACGTGCTTTGAAGAGCATATTTGCCATTAATATAGCTAAACATCACAAACTGAAAAGTAAGGGTTCTTAAACTTTCAGAATTCATTAAAAACTTTTAAATGTCAACTCTTAAAAAAAAGAAAAATAAATAAAAATATATATTTTAGATAAACACAAATGTGTGCAAAGTTAAAACAAACAAAACAGATAAAACTGTCAGAGGCTTATGATAACTTGAATCATATTTGAAGCCCAATAACTTCTATTCACTGTATGACAACTTAGCATCATAAGCAGTTTCTCTACCCTACCTCGTCGACCAGTAAACTATGAAGGTCATGTTAGAGTGCAAGCTTACATCAGATCTTGCAGAACATATTATAATAATTATTGCATTTTTTTTAAATTACAATAAATTAACCTCTTTTAGCTAGCCCCTTCCTGTCCCTTCTTCACTGTGTGCATATAACCTTGACATGCATAGCCCCATGTTAGTAATAAATTAATGACTCTTTGAGAGTTGATAAAAAGTAAAATAGTTGACCCTATTTTAAAGCCCTACAGAGCTTAACAACAAGTCTAACAATGTTCTCTCGCCATGCAAGACTGTAGGGTTAGGTCATGGACATTATTTTTTTTAATGTCTGCATAGGGTCCATATAAAGGACAGAGGTGAGAATTTTGGAATGACTATCTCTGATATAACCCTCATTATAGCCTCACACTCTACATTAATTCATTTTCAATGATGTGGAGGTATGTAATCTATCGTGTACACACTTTCATAGATATTACTTCCCATAATGCAGAGCAGTGCAAATTATTCACACTGCAGAACATTTCAATCCCATGATACATCACTTCAACTCTGTTTTGTACAGTGGCTCTTCTATTCTCTCCATTAGCATATTCTCTTTAACAGATTTTCATATTCCTCTGTACGTCTCCTCTACCTCTTGAGCTGAAGACAAGAGGACAATTAGCTGCCCTGTTTAAATAAGAATAAGATCTATTTTTGTGTATCAATATATGCATAACAGATCCAGAAATATATATATAGAGAGGGAGCTAGATAGCAGCAGCAGCTCCCCCACGTCTTTCGTCCACACTGGTAGGGCAGAAATAAGTTGAAGGTCCGAAGGATAAGGGAGACAGGATCAACTGGGCAGGAGAACATGTTCGAGGCAGTAAGTAACATTGTCCCAATGCCTCCATAGCGTGAGGAGAGAAAGCAGGAATAAAATAGAGGAAAGTAGACGTAGCCGAGTCTTGACTAGAGGGGTGATGAAGCTAGCAGTCGTAGATACGAAAACCAGCAACACAGCCATTAGGGCCAGCAGCACATTGATGAACTTTCCCAAAAGAGCCCGCGCATTGGCATTTTCTACTCCCTCAAGTTGTACAACTTGCTGCTGCTGTTGCTGCAACTCGAGCTTAGTGATCCTGGTGAGGCAGGACTCCACCGCTTCCTGAGGGGCAACAGAAACAATAAGATATGGAGTTTAGAGGATAGGAAGGAGACAGAGAAATGAGTTTGTGAGTAGTAGCTAAAAAGTTATGGAAAAGTTTTGTTAAAGGGACATTAAACACTTTGAGATCTTAAAATTATAAATCGTATATATATATATATATAGAACCAAGAGAAGGTAAAATATAGAGGCGCTTAGTGTGAGGAGCTAGTTACAGTATCTATAATAAGACACATAAAGTACAAAGAGTTACAATAATTCCCTGCTGATTGATATTAGGGGCAAAAACCCAGATACATATATAAAGCTATCACAATGTTTGCAGTTATATTGTTTACAATTATGTTGCTAATATCAAATACCTGCAGCTATCTGTATAATATATAGAGATACTAGTCTAGCAAATAATGTTGATATTACTAGAACACCACAGATGACAAAAAGTTTCGCAGTACATACAGTTAGTACAGGCAATTTTCCAAAGAAAAACCACAAGAATGTGCATGCAGTTAGAGTCCATATGTGAAACTGTTGTGCAAAAAAAGGAAAAAAGGTGGAAATCCCAAGGTGGCAGATCACACTGTCCCCTCAAGGGGTTCTACTTACTCTCCTTTACCTCAATCTGTATGAGGTAAGTGTCGCGTGGGGTAAGTAGAAAGTCCTTCCTTGTAGTGGCAAGTGTCCGATGGCTTGTTTCCTGTCTTCCAACGCTTTCACTCACATAGATGAGATGGGAAAAAGCAGAAAAGTAGTAATAGTGCAACCCCGTTAATAAGGATATATATGCACAATTCTGTATAGAATAGCACTCACACTAGACAACCTCAAATGGATATGAGGTATTTTATTAGCATAATAGGATAAAACCAGGTATTGGCATGAACAGTAATCGTATTTTAAAAACAGTTCAGTGCAAGACAAATATAGCATATGAAAGTCCTAACGCGTTTCGAAGGTCTACACACATACACAACCTTCTTCTTCAGAGGAAAAGTGGTCGTGTATGTGTGTAGACCTTCGAAACGCGTTAGGACTTTCATATGCTATATTTGTCTTGCACTGAACTGTTTTTAAAATACGAATACTGTTCATGCCAATACCTGGTTTTATCCTATTATGCTAATAAAATACCTCATATCCATTTGAGATTGTCTAGTGTGAGTGCTATTCTATACAGAATTGTGCATATATATCCTTATTAACGGGGTTGCACTATTACTACTTTTCTGCTTTTTCCCATCTCATCTATGTGAGTGAAAGCGTTGGAAGACAGGAAACAAGCCATAGGACACTTGCCACTACAAGGAAGGACTTTCTACTTACCCCACGCGACACTTACCTCATACAGATTGAGGTAAAGGAGAGTAAGTAGAACCCCTTGAGGGGACAGTGTGATCTGCCACCTTGGGATTTCCACCTTTTTTCCTTTTTTTGCACAACAGTTTCACATATGGACTCTAACTGCATGCACATTCTTGTGGTTTTTCTTTGGAAAATTGCCTGTACTAACTGTATGTACTGCGAAACTTTTTGT
Source organism: Bombina bombina (assembly GCF_027579735.1). Lineage (NCBI taxonomy): Eukaryota > Metazoa > Chordata > Amphibia > Anura > Bombinatoridae > Bombina > Bombina bombina. Next base: position 417,341,763 of record NC_069501.1, read on the forward strand.
CCTCTGTGGTGTTCTAGTAATATCAACATTATTTGCTAGACTAGTATCTCTATATATTATACAGATAGCTGCAGGTATTTGATATTAGCAACATAATTGTAAACAATATAACTGCAAACATTGTGATAGCTTTATATATGTATCTGGGTTTTTGCCCCTAATATCAATCAGCAGGGAATTATTGTAACTCTTTGTACTTTATGTGTCTTATTATAGATACTGTAACTAGCTCCTCACACTAAGCGCCTCTATATTTTACCTTCTCTTGGTTCTATATTTTTTGGGCTCTATTAGTCTTGTGGGGTTTGGGGATCCCACTTTTCTAATAAGTAATTTTGGGGCTGCATAGTGAGCTAACTACACTTCATTTATAATTATAATATTACAATATAATAATATTTATTTTCAGGAATTTTTACTAGCATTACCTATACTTGCGCCGGTGTCACAATCTTTCTCTTTGTCCACATATATATATATAAAAAAGAAAACTATGTGATACCCTTTCATTATTTATTTTCCCCTTTTTCCTGTAATTCAATTCTAAAATTGTGAGCTTTTCAGTTCCTGTTAGAAATGGAAGTGCAGAACTCTGTTATATTGCACACAGCCATTGGTTGCACACTCTAGTGACCTATTTATATCTGTCCCTAACTGGCCACAGCAGAGTAAATAACATACATAGTATTATTTTATAGACATTAAAACTTTTACACTTATTTTGTCAATATTCAAACAGCTAATGAAACTTTAAGAAAAACATCTACATGGTATTCTCAGACTAATCTTTTCTTTGAACGCAACATTCTATCTAGCATTTATTTAGTGTTTAATGTCCCTTTAAGGGCTTGAAAGAATTAAGAGTTTGTATGTTTGTAGAGTGAAAAATGGGACAAAAATTAAGACAGATAAATATTTATATACTGTAGGTATAGGTATTAAAGGGACAGTCTACACCAAAGTTGTTATGGTTTAAAAAGATAGATAACACCTATACTACCAATTCCCCAGCTTTGCACAAGTTACATTGTTATATTAATATACTTTATAACATTTAAATCCCTAAATTACTGCCTGTTTCTAAGCCACTACAGACAGCCTCTTATAAAAATGTGTTTTTTTTAGCTTTTCACAATAAGACACTGCTAATTCATCTGGGCCATATAGAGGACATTGTGCTCATTCCTGTGGAGCTGAGCAGGACACAGCACTAATTGGCTAAAATGTAAGTCAATAGATAAAGAAATAGCCCTGAGATAAGGGGCAGTCTGTGATTACCTTGTATCTAAGCCTCTGCAGAGGTACAAATTATATTAATATAAACGTGTTGGTTATGCAAAACAGTAGTGTGTGTGTGTGTTTTCTAACCGTTATAGTTATAGGGAATAAAGGGGTTACCCTCATACAAATAAGCTATAGTTATGTAACTTTGATCTGAGCATAGGGCTCCCATGAGCCTCTGCAAATAAATGGACATTTATTCACACCAGGTGATCACTATTACCACTGTGATAACCTGGCTATTAAAACTTATATAGGGGCTTTATTTTAAAGAGGCGCTTCTGGGCTTTAAAATAAGTGAAGATGGGTTGTCTATGGGCCTGTTATAACGTGATAATTTGCCTAAACATGTTTATTATTTTATATTTTACTTATACTTTATACCCCACAGACACACACTGTTTGAAACAGCAGGCAATTACCTTTCAAATGGTGGGTCTTGGGGGTCTCTAGGACTTAAGGGAGCTCAGATTAAGGGGTTTAAACACTTACCCCCATCCAGCTCCTTTTTTTACTCATTCCCCAGTTTTGCATAACCAACGCAGTTATATTAATACACTTTTTACCTATGTGATTACCTTGTATCTAAGCCTCTTCTGACAGTCCCCTGATCACATGGCTATTTATTTAGTATCTATTGACTAGCATTTTAGCCAATTAGTGCTGTGTCATGCACAACTCCACGGGAGTGAGCACAATGTTATCTATATGCCACACATGAATTAGCAGTCTCTTGTTGTGAAAAGCAAATAAAAAAGGATGTGATAAGAGGCTGGCTGTAGTAGCTTAGAAACAGGCAGAAATTTAGAGGTTTAAATGTTATAAAGTATATTAATAAAACAATGTTGGTTGTGCAGAGCTGGGGAATGGGTAGTAAAGGCGTTATCTATCTTTTTAAACAATAACAATTTCGGTGTAGACTGTCCCTTTAAGTCTTGCGCAGATACTGTGCACTTCTCGGTATCCAGGGCTTGGTGACCCCCAGTGATGCAGGGACACTTGTCTACTTCATAGTCCCGTAAGAGCGTGGGACGTTGAGTGACAACACGTGATTGTTATCTGTGCTGAAAGCATTACGTTGATGACGAACACGTGTTGTCACATGGCGTAAAGGGGTTAAACAACTTTACAAATTACATCTATTATCCTATTTGCTTCATTCTCTTGGTACCAATTGTTGAATGGGCAGCAATGCACTAGTGGAAGCTAGCTGAACACATCAGTGATCCAATAACAATACATTATATGTGTAGCCACCAATCAGCAGCTGGCTCCCAGCAGTGCATTGCTGCACCTGAGTCAATTTATGGAAAGCTTTTCAGCAAAGGATACAAAGAGTACAAAACACATTAAATAATAGAAGTGAATTTGGAAAGTTGTGTAAAATGACTTGCTCTATATGAATCATGAAAGTTTAATTTTGACTTTACTGTCCCTTTAAACCAGAAACATTTTTGCTTTTCTAGAAAATTGCAGTATTACAGGGATGCAAAATACATTTCAAACAAACAATGGTGGTAAAGTTTAAATACATAGGGCCAGATTACGAGTGGAGCATTATTTAGCACTTTCGCTAGAGCGGTAATTGTGCTAGAAGTAAACTGTTTGTGCGTCGGTTGAGCTAGTATTATGAGTTGAAATTAAAAAGAGCAATTAGAATATTATGCACGCAATAACCTATTCCCTCATAGAAGTCAATGGAGGAAAAAAAGTGGAAAAAACCCCTAACATCCTACTGTGCGCTAACCTGACATGAAAATATTAATATTTCACATTCCAATGTTCTGCACGTAGAAGAATATGTTCTATTTATTCATAAATACACATTTCTATATATCTGATGGTATTTTGGTACTATATATATATATATACAGTATATATATATATATATATATATATATATATATATACACACATGATTATATATAGGTATAGATAGATACAGATATATATATTTATTAATATATATTTAAAAATACTTAGAACATATTCCCCTATGTGAAGAACATTGGAATGTCAAATATTTGCAGTAAATACCCAGTATAACACTTTATTAAATATGATTATTGCATAAATATGCTTTTACAAGGGATCCAATGCACTTATATATATGTCTATATACAGTATGTGTACATATGTATTTATATGTGTATATATGTCTATAAATACATCTGTGTGTGTATGTATATATATATATATATATATATCCAATTAAGCAAAAGTGCACTCTCACCTTCCAAATCTCTGTGCCAGAGTGCCAGCAGTTAAATAAACAAAGAATAAAGAAGGCACTCACTGGTCTTTCAAACAAAATGTGGTTTAATTCCTTGTGAAGTTTCAGGGAAACACTCCCCTATATATATATATATATAGGGTTTGACTTTTATGGGAGAATAGTTAATCGTGCGTGCGATATTCTAAGGATGGCTTCTTGCGCTCCTCGGGTTAGCGCGTGAACGAAAACGGATTACTTTCAACTCATAATACGAGCGCAACCCAATGCGCCAAAAAAGCTTACTTCTAGCGCAGTTAACGCTCGAGCGGGAGTGTTAATTAGCGCTCCATTTGTAATCTGGCGCTAAGGAAGAATGTGCAATTAAACGAAAGAGGTGATCGGCACCACTAATATACCTGGATATCCCTGGCTCGCTCATATGATTGATAAGCCACCTTCTCTTCCATGCTGGCCAGCTCCTGCTTCAGGAGAGTCATCTCATTCTGGTGGAGCTCTGTCAAATCATTAAGCTGCTCTTCCAACCGCTCATACCTGCATATAAGGAGGGTAAAATGATCACATCCAGTCCCTACTTTGACAATAACATATTGCACAATACCATGAAACTTGATAATAGTCATAACAGTTTTTAAAAGTGACACTAGCTTTAATGTATATATTTGTTAAATCTATTGTTAAGACATGTCCCAATGTTTTAAAACCCCCAAAACATTTGTATCACAAGGTCAGTTGCAAACACATTTTTCATTATCACTGTTTATCACAATTTTGTTTTACAAAGCGTCAACATCATCCATCAAAGTCATTTGTGAAGATTCAGAGGCACTAGCTGGTATATCATATTCTAAAACATATTTTCTTCACTGTTTACAAAATGTTAGCATAAGCCCCCATCAAGTATTGGCCACCACCTTTCTTAGAAGACAAAGTGATTGATGATCTAAAGTTCTCTCGGCTGGCAAGATTATAAAAGAATGTTCGCCAGTCCTTCTATTTCACTGGTAGAATGATCTAAAGCCACTTTTTACTCTGAAAACAGGGTGTCTCGCTAAGGGGCGTACGCTGCATTTTCGTATGAAAAGTGCACAATAAAATTTGTATTTTAAACATCACACAAAACAAATAATTGAATTATTCACACAAAAATAAGGAGGAAAAAATTGTATTGTTAAGGTGCATCAAAAATCGTAACAAAATTCTTATTTTACCAAAAACATAAAATTTGTTTGTAAATTACATAGGAATAAATCAAATTAAATATGCACAGCATAAATCATAATTTATGCACACTGAATGTGCAAAAACACACAGAAATTCGAAGTTATAAGTACAAAATGTAAAGCACAATTGTTGTTTTTTCGGAGAATGGGTTGAACATAGGCTTTCCATGGGTGTATATGAAAATGTTTCTCTAATCCAAGTGTAATTCTGTAAAGATTTTCGCACTACAGATCTCACATTTTTTTCGCGCCAACTAAAAGGTGGCAAGCTTTTCTCAAAACACTACAAAAATATATAACCCTAATAGAAAAACTCATGCATGCATACGAAAATATAGGCGAATGTAAGATGCTATACGCAGAAAGAAGAGTAATGTAATTTATATTGGCTGTAGGATTTCATTTTGGAAGTGTACCCCCCTGCTCACTGTAACTTTGCTCTAAGGAGAGAAGTGTACCTCTCTAGCGAGCTCCATTACTTTAAATAGGAGCCATCTCGCCACTCGCAGGGACTGCCCCTCTTTTACGATCATTCCACCAGGGCAGCCCCCGCGAGAGTCGGCGAGAAAGATCTGGTGAGGTTTAGATAACCAAGCCTAAAATGTTACTATTATTTTAATAGCAAGGGCACTACAAAAAAGTTGTACTTGCCTTGAAAATCATCACCCATAACAATAGTAAAGTTAGCACAAATGAAACAGACATTCTTTGCATATCTAGGAGTGCCTCAGGTACAAAGGATGGGTGACTGCTTTTCATACCTCATCCTATCAGCTCTGTGATGATGTCAACACAGCTTAAGAAGTGGGTTCTGAGAGTTTAAGGCTCTGAAGTCCTGTCATTGTTACTGCCGGCAATATACTTTGCAGAGAAATTATGCAAAAGAAATTCAATAAAAAAAGTAATTCTTGTCATATTGTTTTCTTCTGGAGCAACTGTTCTTTCACCTCAGGGGACTATCTGCCAGACAACAGCTCAAGGATACAGACACTGACTGATAAGGAATGTGAATAACTTAAAAAGACCTACTTGTTATACCCATAAAACAGTATAGCGGGAGATTAATGGCTTCATGGATTTATGACTCATGTAGTTTACACAAAACATAAATAAATATGGATTTTGTTTTTCTATTTGTAGCTACAATATATAATTCATTTTTTTACAACATGTAAATGTGATTCTGGTGACTATAAGTGTAACTTATCTCCTAAAATGACATCTATCACCGAGTTCTACATACTCCTGATGTATTTGGATGCTAACATACTGTGATAGAAATAGTGACAATATATTTGTATCTATGTGTAAAAATATCTCTAGTGGAGGAACCAACTAAAATTGAGGGAGCTACACTGAAAGATTAAAAATGTAACGAGTAATGTTTCTTAAAGGTGCATTAAACACTAAGGGCCAGATTACAAGTGGGGCGCTAAATATCTCTTTCATGAAAGTGATATTTGCGCTCCACTGTGTAATACCAGCGCACGATAATGTGAGCTGGTATTACAAGTTGTTAGCAATGCGAACGCGACCTCGCATTCACATTGCTGGGAAGTATTGCGCTCATGACAGCGCGCTTCCATAGGCATCAGAACCTAAGTGCAACGAAGGGGGTATGTAGCGCAGTGATGGCAGCAAATTTAAATATATATGTGTATATGATTATATACATATATATGTATGTGTTAATATGTGTATATACACATATTCACAAATAAATACAGGTGGCCCTCGTTTTACAACGGTTCAATTTACACCGTTTCAGAATAACAACCTTTTTTTCCAGTCATGTGACTGCTATTGAAAAGCATTGAAAAGCAGTGCATTTATTAAAATAGCCAGTAGGTGGAGCTGTCCCGTTGTATTGCAGCAAAGCCAAGCAAGCTGAATTTAATCAGTTTAACCAGACCTGAGCTATTGAGCAGATTTCAAAGGAACAAGATCTTACTGTCTATAAATCAGTCCAGATTGGAATGCATAGAAAGAACTGTTTGCAGAATAATGCAAGTGAAGTTTGTGTTGTGTGATTATTTTATTAGGTTTATAATGCTGTTTAGCAAATGTTTTTGTTCATTTATTTTAGTTTAATTATATATTCTGTGTTGTGTGATTATTTTATTAGGTTTATAATGCTGTTTAGCATTTAAAGTCTTCATTTCAAAGCTTTAAAAATAATGTATTAGGTGTTACTTATGACAATTTTGAGAGGGGCCTGGAACCTATCTCCCTCACTTCCCATTGACTTACATTATAAACTGGGTTTCAATTTACAACGGTTTCGATTTACAACCATTCCTTCTGGAACCTAACCCTGGCGTAAACTGAGGGCTACCTGTATATATTTATATAACCATATACATTTACTGGGAACACACAGTTTCCATAGACCGCAATGTAAAGGCACTTTTCAGTGGCATTTTTTCTAACACCCCACTCCCACCAACTTTTGACCCAAAAACATAAATTATGCTTACCTGATAATTTAATTTCCATCTGTATGGGAAGAGTCCACAGCTGCATTCCTTACTTTTGGGAAATACTGAACCTGGCCACCAGGAGGAGGCAAAGACACCCAGCCAAAGGCTTAAATACCGCCCCCACTTCCTCATAACCCCAGTCATTCTGCCGAGGGAACAAGGAACAGTAGGAGAAATATCAGGGTGAAAAAGGTGCCAGAAGAAAAAAAAATTTTTTAGGACCGCCCACCGTAGAACACAGGCGGGAGCTGTGGACTCTTCCCATATAGATGGAAATTAAATTATCAGGTAAGCATAATTTATGTTTTCCATCTTAATATGGGAAGAGCCCACAGCTGCATTTCGTACTTTTGGGAAACATATACTCAAGCTCTAGAGTACACGGAATGCTAACGGGAGGGAAAAAAGAGAGGCGGACCCAATCTGAGGGCACCACAGCCTGCAAAACCTTTCTCCCGAAGGCTGCTTCAGCAGAAGAAAAAACATAAAACTTGTAAAATTTTGAAAAAGTATGTAAGGAAAACCAGGTAGCCGCCTTACAAATCAGATCCATAGAGGCCTCATCCTAGAAGGCCCAAAAGGAAACCGCTGCTCTCATAGAATGAGCCGTAATCCACAGAGGAGGCTTATGTCCCGCCGTCTCTATGCAAAACGGATGACACTCCTCAATCAAAAAGGTAAGGTAGTCGAAGAGGCCCTCTGACCTCTACGCTTCCCGGATAGAGAGCAAACAGAAGAATAGGTTTGTCCAAATTCCTTTGTGGCCTGAAGATAGAACTTCAAGGCACAAACCACATCCAAAAATACATTGTAAACGTTCCTTCGACGAAGGAGGATTAGGACATAAAAAAGAAACCACAATCTCTTGATTGATGTTGCGAACTGACACAACCTTAGGAAGAAACCTAACATGGTTCGTAAAACAGTCTTATCGGCATGAATAGCCAGATAAGGAGGGGCACATTGCAAAGCAGCAATTACAGATACTCTGCATGCATAAGCAATAGCCAGTAGAAAAGGAACCTTCCCAGACCACAATTTTGTGTCTACTTCATGCATAGGCTCCAACGGAGCCCAATGCAACACTTTAAGAGCAAGATTTAAACTCCAAGGAGGAGCCTAGATCTAAACACAGGTCTGATCCCAGCAGAGCCTTAACAAAAGGCTGCACATCTGGAAGCTCAACGAACCTCTTCTGCATTAACACAGACAGGGCCGAAAACTGTCCCATCAGGGGACTTGCAGAAAGGCCCTTCTCCAGGTCATCCTGGAGAACAGAATAAGTAGGTCCTCCACACCTATGATAGATGCGACCGCTGCTCTCATAGAATGAGCCGTAATGAACAGAGGAAGCTTATGTCCCGACGTCTCTATGCGAAACGGATGACACTCCTCAATCAAAAAGGTAAGAAAGTCGAAGAGGCCCTCTGACCTCTACGCTTCCCGGAGAGAGAGCAAACAGAAAAAGAGGTTTGGCCAAATTCCTTTGTGGCCGAAGATAGAACTTCAAGGCACAAACCACATCCAAAAATACATTGTAAATGTTCCTTCGATGAAGGAGGATTAAAAAAAGGAACCACAATCTCTTGATTGATGTTGCGAATTGACACAACCTTAGGAAGAAACCTAACATGGTTAATAAAACAGTCTTATCGGCAGGTCTGATCCCGGCAGAGCCTTAACAAATGGCTGCACATCTGGAAGCTCTGCGAACCTCTTGTGCAGTAACACAGACAGGGCCGAAAACTGTCCCATCAGGGGACTTGCAGAAAGGCCCTTCTCCAGTTCATCCTTGCGAACAGAATAAGTAGGTCCTCCACACCTTATGATAGATGTGATGAGCAACCAGCTTACAAGCTTGATAAGAATAAAAATAAGTCTCTCAGAAACCCCTCTCTTGGCTAGGACTAAGCGTTCAATATCCACGCAGTCAGCCTCAGATAATCTAGACAATGATGAACAAAGAAACCTTGGTCAGCAGATCCCTGCAACAAGGTAACTTCCATGGAGGAGATGATGACATCCCCACTATATCTGTGAACCATATCCTTTGCGGCCAAGACGGAGCAATCAGTATCACTGACGCCTTTTTGACTCGAGACACTACACTAGGAAGTAGTGGAAACGGCCAGAAAGGATAAATTGGATTGAACCTCCAAGGCACCGCTAATGCATCTGTTAGCTCCACCTGAGGATCCCTGTACCACGACCCATATCTGGGTAGCTTGGTATTGAGACGTCATAAGATCTTCCTCTAGCAAATCTCTGCTAACACTCGGAATGGAGAGACCATTCACCCAGATGAAAGGATTGTCTGCTGAGGAAATCCGCTTCCCAGTTGTCCACACCCGGAATTTGGATCTCTGACAGCGAACAAATGTGTATCTCCCCCACACTAGAATCCGAGATACTTCCCTCATAACTAGGGAGCTTCTCGTTCCCCCCTGATGGTTGATGTAAGCCACCGAGGATATATTGTCTGATTGGAAACTGAATAACTGGGACGAACCCAGCAGAGGCCAAGCCTTCAGAGCATTGTATATTGCCCGAAGATCCAAAATGAGGTCAGGAGGGAGCTTTACCTCCTGAGACCATAGGCCCTGTGCCTTCCTGGCAGCCCAAACAGCTCCCCATCCTGACAGACTCGCAACCGTAGTCACAATCACCCAGGATGGTCTTAAGACGGACGTCCCTCAGGACAAGTGATCCGGATAGAACCACCAAGAGAGCGATTCTCTCGATCGGTTGTCCAGAGATATCTGTTAAGACAGATCCGAATGATCATCGTTCCACTCCTTCAGCATTCACAGTTGCAACAGTCTGAGGTGAAACCTGGCAAGGGAAATTATGTCCATGCCGGACACCATGAGACCAAGCACCTCCATACACCGAGCCACAGATGGACTTAAGGAGATCTGGGGGGCAAGATGTGTTGAAGCTAGCTTGCAACGTCTCTGGTCTGATAGAAATATTCTCATGTCTATGGAGACTATTATAGTACCCGTGATTCGACCCTGGTAATTGACACAAGAGAACTCTCTCTAGATTATCTTCCATTCATGGGAACGAAGAAGACAGAGGAAAGATTCCGAATGGTCCACTCTTTGAAAAATTTCTTGAAGCTGTAGCTAGACCAAACGGAAGGGCAATAAACTGGACATGCTGGTCCAGGAATGCAACCTTAGGGGTTGGAAGTGGTCCTAGAGGATTGGTACGTGAAGGGAGCATCATTCAGATCTATCGTGGTCATGAACTGTCCCTCTCGAACTAGGGGAAGAATGGCCCTTATTGTCTCCATCTTGAACGAGGGTACATATAAAAACTTGCTTAAGCACTTTAGGTCCAGAATCGGACGGAAAGTTCCCTCCTTTTTAGGGACCATGAAAAGGTTTGAATAGTATCCCAAACCTCTCACTGTGATAGGCACTGGGACAATAACTCCTAAGAGGACAAATCCCGTGCATGCCCCAGAAAGGCTTCCCTCCTTACTGTGTCAGAAAGAAAGAAGGAATCTGCCCTTGGGTGGCTGAGACTTAATACCTATCTAAAAACCTTGAGCTATGACCTCTAGGACCAATGGATCCTGCATGTCCCTACACCAAGCGACTGAAAAGAGTGACATACTGCCCCCTAAACGATCCAAAAGAGGACAGGGGACAGCCCATTCGTGCCGACTTAGACTTGGCAGGCTTTTGCTCTGCTTGGATTTATCCAGGACTGAGCCAGTTTCCAAGACTTCTTGGATTGCTCTAGCTTAGCAGAGAACAGCTGACATGGGCTTTATCAGAACGAAAGGAACGACAATCGTCCCTTATACTAGTTCATATACTCTTGTGGTAGGAGGGCACCCTTGCCCCCTGTGACCGTGCGGATAATTGAGTCCAGGCCTGGACCAAACAAAATCATTCCCTTCAAGGGGAGGAAGAAGTCTAGACTTAGAAGTCCAATCCACAGACCATGACTTCAGCCAGAGCCCAACGGGCCTGAACAGAAAAAGCTGAAGCCATAGCATAGCGAATAATCTGACACAGATAAAAGAATTAGCAACCCTCAAGGTCGTAAATATTTCCTGAGGAACATGAAGGGACCCATCACCTCGATCAAATCCTATAAGGAGTCACACCAAAAGGTAGTTTCTCTAGCAACTGTGGCAACAGCCGCCACCGGTTGAAACAAATATCCTGTATGTTGAAACATCTTCCTTAACAGAGTTTCCAGCTCTTATCCATGGGCTCTTCAAACAAAGAACTATCCTCAAGTGGGATAGTAGTACGTTTTAGCAAAGGTGAAGATAACGCCACTCCATTTAGGGACGGAACCTTACAACTCCATTGAGAGACCAGGACCGGGAACAATTTGTTATAGGGAGAAGAGGGAAAAAAGGAATTCAATCCTGTCCCCTTCATTCCTAATAATGTTCGCCATCTAATAGGAGCAGAGAAGGAAAGGCACCACCTCTATTCAATTTAGGAATTAAAGGTTCATCAGGCAATATGACCTCTGGAACCTCTGAATTCGCCAAAAACTTCCTTTAGAAGAAAGCGCAAATTCCAAAAAAACTAAAGTCTGGTTCCTCCGCAGCTGGAGGTTTAGAGGCAGTAGACTCCAACCCAGAAAGTTCTTACTCTGAAGTCTCAGAAATAACTTCATCCTCGGATAACCCTATCAGTTAAATCCAAAAAAAGAAAATTTATGTTAAATTTGTTTCTTTTTAGACAAGATGAGTCCACGGATTTCATCCTTACTTGTGGGATTACGCCTCCTGGTCAGCAGGAGGAGGCAAAGAGCACCACAGCAGAGCTGTATATATAGCTCCTCCCTTCCCTCCCACTCCAGTCATTCGACTGAAGTTAGGAAGAGAAAGGAAAAGCCAAGGTGCAGAGGTGCCTGAAGTTTGCAAAATTAATAACCTGTCTCATAGAACAGGGAGGGCAGTGGACTCATCCAGTCTAAAAAGAAACAAATTTATCAGGTAAGCATAAATTTTCTTTTCTTTTTAAAGACACGATGAGTCCACGGATTTCATCCTTACTTGTGGGATACAATACCAAAGCTAGAGTACACAGATGATAAGGGAGGGACAAGACAGGGAACCTAAACAGAAGGCACCACTGCTTGAAGAACCTTTCTCCCAAAAACAGCCTTAGTCGAAGCAAAGGTATCAAATTTGTAAAATTTAGAAAAAGTGAGAAGAGAGGACCAAGTTGCAGCCTTGCAAATCTGTTCAACAGAAGCATCATTTTTGAATGCCCATAAGGAAGCAACAGTCCTGGTGGAATGAGCCGTAACTCTTTCAGGAGGCTGCTGTCCAGCAGTCTCATATGCAAAACGGATGATACTCTTCAGCCAAAAGGAAAGAGAAGTAGCCGTAGCTTTCTGACCCTTATGTTTTCTAGAAAAAATTACAAATAGAGAAGACGACTAACGAAAATCCTTAGTCGCTTGCAAATAAAATTTTAAAGCATGGACTACGTCCAAATTGTGTAGAAGACGTTCCTACTGAGAAGAAGGATTAGGACACAAGGAAGGAACAACAATCTCCTGATTAATGTTCTTGTCTGAAACAACCTTAGGAAGAAAACCAAGTTTAGTACGGAAAACCACCTTATCCGAATGAAAAATAAGGTAAGGTGAATTATATTGTAATCCTGGGAATCCTAACTCTAATCCATGAGTAGCCCTTGGATGCACACCACTAAAGATATTAAAGCCATATCATATGGTAAATCTTCCTAGTTACAGGTTTACGTGTCTGAATTAAGGTATCTATGACCGAATCAGAGAAACCCCGCTTGGGTAGAATTAAGCGTTCAATCTCCAAGCAGACAGTTGCAGAGAAAACTAGATTCGGGTGAAGGAAGGGTCCCTGAATGAGAAGGCCCTTCCTCAACGGAAGTTTCCAAGGCGGCAGGGATGACATGTCCACCAGATCGGCATACCAAAACCTGCGAGGCCACGCAGAATCGATGAGGATCACTGATCCCTTCTCCCGTTTGATTCGAGCAATAACCCGGGGAAGAAGTGCAAACGGGGGGAATAGATATGCTAGGCTGAAGGACCAAGGAACTGCCAAGGCATCTATCAGCTCGGCCTAAGGGTCCCTGGACCTGGACCCGGACCCGTATCTCGGAAGCTTGGCATTCTGACGAGATGCCATGAGATCCAACTCCGGCCGACCCCATTTGAGAATTAGGTTGGAGAATATTTCCGGATGAAGCCCGACTCTCACTAACGTAGGCAAAGAGAATGACTGGAGTGGGAGGGAAGGGAGGAGCTATATATACAGCTCTGCTGTGGTGCTCTTTGCCTCCTCCTGCTGACCAGGAGGCGTAATCCCACAAGGATGAAATCCGTGGACTCATCGTGTCTTTAAAAAGAAATTATTTGATGTACTCTGGGAATGAGTGCAATATGTAACAGCAGGGCGAATCAAAGCATTAAAGGTTGCAGACACCGGCGACTGAACTGCGCAGTAACGTCTGGTGAAAAAAAGCCCCCCTCCAGATGGAGGATCAGCAATGCTACGGGAAAACTGCATGTGTAAAGAGATAACAATGTAGGGTACGCACCTCACCGGACAACAGCTCCTCAGAGGTGGACGGCTCCATGATATCAAACATGTTTGATATTATCACATTATCAAGGCATATGGAACATAATTGAGAGGGGGAACTAGGGCCTCCTCACCATATAAACAGGAATTACTCTTTGGGAATAGAGGGAGTGGCCTCTAAAGTAACAGAATCCTCCATCGCTAGTGCAATAACCGGAGAACTAGAGAAATAAAACATCTTATTTTAATAGAAAAACGGCACCCTTATACCCCAATGGCTGGGGCACTCTCCACCTCCTATGACCCAGACAGTACAGAGATTTATGACTCCTCTCTGATAGAGGAAAAGTAAGCAAAAGTGAGAAACTTGGGGGTATACTATAAAAATATATATTTATTTTTATTTTCGCAGTCCACAATAAAAGATTGGATATGTAGATAACCTAGGTGAAGCAATTGACCCAGTTCATAAATATATAACTTCGTACCAGGACGGTATGTAAAGATATAGTAGTGGCGTCTGTGAGGTGTACTTGAGGCCCAAATTCTGCAGAAGTGGCTACACAGACAAATATAACATGTCATACACTGGCTATATGGCTCGGTAACATAAGACGTTTAACAAAGTACACTTGCAATAAAAGTTGATGCCACGGCGGGCCCACCTCACATACCTTCTCACAATGCGTGGATCCTTAGCGCTGCGGAATCTGTTGGTGCTCTACAAATAACCGATAATAATAATAATCCTTACTGGGCGGTTCCTCCCTTGCGGACAAGGGGAGCACCGTGGTTGTCATGGACAAATCGAGGTATGTAGAAGAGGCTTTAAGACAATTAACCAATACAGAGAATTATACAATACTTGCCAGATATCCCACTAATCAATTTGCAGAGGAATTCAGTCACCTATTGGATGATGGAGTGGAGCAGGGGTGTATTGATACAACCACAGCCCAATGTCTTTATGTAGAACACCCTAGAACACCCCTGTTCCACCACCTTCCAAAGGTGCATAAGTCTCTGGACCAAGTCCAGGGCCACCCCATTGTTAGTGGGATAGGTTCCATTTTTGAACGCCTGTCAGAATGGCTGGACTCGATACTCTACCCTTTTGTTAAGTCCTTGCCATCTTATATCAAAGATACCAAGTCGGTACTTAACCTAATGAAAGAAATTACCTGGCAGAAGGAGTTTTGTTGGGTCACTGTGGATGCAGTGGCCCTATACTCCTCTATACCGCACGAAGAAGGTATTAAGGCTATTGAGTATTATCTGAAATTCCATTCAGAATTCTCTATGTGTTTTCAGGAATATGTGATCAGGGTAACTAGGTTCCTATTAACCCATAATTTTTTCCAATTCCAAGATACTTTCTATCTCCAGAGGTGTGGAACCGCTATGGGGGCCAAATTTGCACACTCCTATGCCAACCTATTTTTAGGTTGGTGGGAGCAGCTCCACATCTTTGGAGATAGAAATGTCTACCAAAACGATATTTTCCTATATGGAAGATACATCGATGACCTTCTCTTCATTTGGAGGGGGAGGGTGGAAGACATCCTTGAATTTGTAAAACTTTTGAACAAGAATAAAGTGGGACTAAGTTTCACTTATGAAACAAATCCTGATACTATACATTTTTTGGATATCACCCTTAAAGGGATACTAGCCCCAATTTTTTCTTTCATGATTCAGATAGAGCATGCAATTTTAAGCAACTTTCTAATTTACTCCTATTATCAATTTTTCTTTGTTCTCATGTTACCCTGATTTGAAAAAGCAGTAATAAAAGGTTAGGGGCTGGCCCATTTTTAGTTCAGCACCTTGGTAGAGCTTGCTGATTGGTTTGCTACATTTAGCCACAAATCAGCAAGTGCTACCCATGTGCTGAACAAAAAATGGTCCGGCTCTAAAGCTTACAGTACTGCTTTTTCAAATCAAGATAGCATGATAACAAAAAAAATTGATAATAGGAGTAAATTATAAAGGTGCTTAAAATCTCATGCTCTATCTGAATCATGAAAGAAAAAAATTGGGTTTAGTATCCCTTTAAGGGTGACAGTGGTAGAACAGTGATTACCAAAATTTATAGGAAGCCAATATCGGGAAATTCATTGCTTCATGGGAGAAGTTGCCACCCCAAACATACAGTGGGAGCAGTTGCCAAAGGAGAATTTATACACCTTAAAAGGAACTGCACACTAGAAAGCGACTTCTCACATGAGGCAAGGGAATTGGAACATAGATTAAAAGAGAGAGGCTATACCAACAAAGTCATAAAGACAGCTAAAAGAAAGGTTGATGGTTTGCAGAGATCTTCTCTACTGATGGAAAAAAGTAAGAGCAATGAACAATATCAAGGGGTCAATTTCATCACCAATTATAGCAAGCAATTTCCAGAGAATGTGAAAATAATAAAAAAACATTTTCACATCTTAGAGGCGGATGATAAACTAGTAGACCTTGTGAATGCAGGGGTCAGATGTAGTTCCAAAAAATGTCCGACTTTGGGAGCGAAGCTGTCTCCCACTCTTTTGAAAACTGAACCAGACAGACCCTCATCATGGTTAACCAGCTTGGGTATGTACCCTTGTGGTCACCACAAATGCAAGCCGTGTGAATACTTAATGAAAACCAAGCAGTTTACTTCACACATAACAGGGGAAACGTTCAAAATACTATCCTGTTTAAATTGCATATCTACAGAGGACATTTAACTATTATATTGCCACGTATGTGGATTGCAATATATAGGTCTCACCTCTAGAGACATAAAGTCAAGAATCAGAGAACACTTATACACAATTACTAGGGGAAAATCTAACATCCCACTGGTGTGGCACTTTAAAAACAAACATAAAGGTGATATCAACACACTGCGATGGTGTGCCATTGAGAAGGTTAAAACACCAAAAAGAGGGGGTGATGTGGAAAAACTACTTGCCAAAAGGGAGGCCTTCTGGATGTTCAGATTAAGAACAAGACATCCAGAGGGCCTGAACTCAAGATATGACTTGATCAATTACTGGGAGTAGATACATGCCAGATGATCTCGTCATATCTGTCCTCCCTATTGCATAAGCACATATTACATGAAATGTCTTATCAGTTAGCCTTACAGGTCAAACATGGAGTTGGAGCTACATAGTAATCATAAATATCACACAACCTAATTTTTTATCACAGTTGAGGATATCAGTATTTATATATGGCAATTTTAGATTGAGGTCGAACTATATTGATTACATAAGACATATTGTGACTGCATTGGCTCAGTAAGATGCTTTACACATTAATTCATAAGTACTGGATTAAGCTATTGTCTTTATCCTAGATTTGTCAGAGGGATATATCCCGGCGAATAGGAAGAATTTAGTGTTGCACCGTAAGAATTTGGTTAGACTTTGTCTATAGATATGCTGATTATAATCCAAAAAGTTATTTCCCCAATATTCTGTGAATTTTTTTTTTTTTTTTTAGGATATGATATAACGTTAAAACTACCTGCAAATTGTATTTAGATTGTCTATACTAACTAAATGCATTCTATATATCTTTTCGCATACCAATTAGAATAATATTGCTGAGATTCTATAAAATTTGACATATCGAGGTATAAAGGTATTGTAAGGTGTCAATATATTCCCTCTATATTGGTCTTAAATGAATAATATTTACAATAGAAAGTAAAGGGTAAAGTATCCCTAATAAAATGTTCAGCAGTTTTATAAACTACACTAGTGTATCCATTATCACACAGTTTCTGGAATGTTAACAAAGAGTTAAAAGAGGAGTTACTCTGATAACCAATTAGCTTACAGAGTGTGCTTTTAAACTTGAGGGTGTCAGCAAAATGTTAAGCTATGACTACGGCTTCATGCTGAAATGCGTAAGCCCTATTTTGCTCTGCTCTTTTTAACCATTTTTTCACTGGATACTGCTGACCTTCACCATTTTAAAGTTGTCTGGAATAAATTGTTGTTTTATTACAGCTGTGGTGCTTGTCCTTCATTTTTTGCTATCCTCTCTGATAGACACCCGGTCAGGAAAGAGGGAATGAATAAGTGCACAATGCAGGACTGTCCCTGCTATGAGAGAAAGCGCGCCAAGCTTGTAAGCTGCATGGCTCTCAAAGTGAAAGTGAAACCTGTATATTCCATAACAGCCTATGAGTCCATAACATCTCACACACAAAGCAGCATAAAATCATTATTCCCCCCCCCTGTTCAATAATCCCCCTAAGGAGATAGTAACCCTTGATTCTATACAGATAAAAGGAGTCACACTGTGACCCTGTCTTCTTGTGTTATCATACATGTATAAAATATGAAACGATCTTACCAGAATCTACGCCGTGGAACAGGAACACGGCCCTTCAAGTGTGTCAGATAGTAGCATCGCTTCTGACATGGACTTGAGTGAAGAAAACAGGCAGCGAAACTCGTCAACGCTGATTGCCTATGGAGCTGTTAATATGAGACAGGATGGTTTCCCAGAAAGACTCTCCCTGCATCTCTGGACTCCTACTTTCATCCATGCTCTCACTGAGAGGCTGACAGGACTACTTAAAACTCCAGTGCTATCTCGAAGAGTACTACCCTCCATAACAGACTACTCTGAAATCTTCTAACACTTATCTGCCAACCTCCTGAGACAAAAGGCAAAGAATGACTGGGGTTATGAGGAAGTGTGGGCGGTATTTAAGCCTTTTGTTGTGTGTCTTTGCCTCCTCCTGGTGGCCAGGTTCAGTATTTCCCAAAAGTAAGGAATGCAGCTGTGGACTCTTCCTATATTAAGATGGAAACAGATGCTGCTATCTTTATTTTTTAATAAAATACACTACACTGAGATCTGTGGTTAATTTTACAAGCGCTAATTGCTAGTGCGAGCTTGCGGTAGCAATAACCAGCCACTTGTAATGGCTGATTAATTAACGCGCACCCGCAAATGGGCAAATTTGCCCATTTATGGGCGTGCGATAATTTGTGCTCCACTTTTAATCTAGCCCTAAATACATTTTATACGTAGAGTATTGAGGTCATTCCCTGCCTCCCTCTAGTAATGGGTGCTGGCTGCCATGTTGAAATCTAGCTTTTACTACATTCCAGTGATGATCTGTTTGTACATGTGCAGTAAGTCTCCTTCAGATACCTGCAGTGTAACTTAGGTTCCAAAATGGCAGCACCCATGATTGGAGGGAGGTGAATTAAGTATTTAGTGTTTAGTGTGCCTTTAAGATCTTATGTGGTCTATGCTGCAGTCTCTATAAGAATATAAAAGTTTGATTGTGTAACGTAACTTTTTCATTTGTCTGTTTCTTTAGTCATTAAAAAGAGACATAACAAAGGATAGACAAATCAAAATTAAATGTGCATGATTCAGATAGAGCATGTTATTTTAAGATACCTTTAAATTCACTTCTATTTTCAAATGTGCTTCATTCTCTTGGTATCCCTTGTAGAAAACACAATTTATGCTTACCTGATAAATTTATTTCTCTTGTGGTGTATCCAGTCCACGGATCATCCATTACTTGTGGGATATTCTCATTCCCAACAGGAAGTTGCAAGAGGACACCCACAGCAGAGCTGTAATATAGCTCCTCCCCTAACTGTCATAGCCAGTCATTCGACCGAAAACAAGCCGAGAAAGGAGGAACCATAGGGTGTAGTGGTTACTGTAGTTTAAATTTAAAAATTACCTGCCTTAAAATGACAGGGCGGGCCGTGGACTGGATACACCACAAGAGAAATAAATTTATCAGGTAAGCATAAATTGTGTTTTCTCTTGTAAGGTGTATCCAGTCCACGGATCATCCATTACTTGTGGGATACCAATACCAAAGCTAAAGTACACGGATGAAGGGAGGGACAAGGCAGGAACTTAAATGGAAGGAACCACTGCCTGTAAAACCTTTCTCCCAAATATAGCCTCCGAAGAAGCAAAAGTATAAAATTTGTAAAATTTTGAAAAAGTATGAAGCGAAGACCAAGTCGCCGCCTTGCAAATCTGTTCAACAGAAGCCTTATTTTTAAAGGCCCAAGTGGAAGCCACAGCTCTAGTGGAATGAGCTGTAATCCTTTCAGGAGGCTGCTGTCCAGCAGTCTCATAGGCTAAGCGGATTAAGCTTCTTAGCCAAAAAGAAAAAGAGGTTGCCAAAGCCTTTTGACCTCTCCTCTGTCCAGAGTAGACAATAAACAAAGCAAATGTTTGACGAAAATATTTAGTAGCTTGTAAGTAAAACTTTAAAGCACAGACCACGTCCAGATTGTGTAACACAAGGATGGAACCACAATCTCTTGATTGATATTCTTGTTAGATACCACCTTAGGTAAGAACCCAGGTTTGGTACGCAGGACTACCTTATCCGTATGAAAAATCAGATAAGGAGAATCACATTGTAAGGCAGATAGCTCAGAGACTCTACGAGCCGAGGAAATAGCTACCAAAAAAAAAAAAAAAAGAACTTTCCAAGATAAAAGTTTGATATCTATGGAATGAAGAGGTTCAAACGGAACTCCTTGAAGAACCTTAAGAACCAAGTTTAAGCTCCATGGTGGAGCAACAGGTTTAAACACAGGCTTGATTCAAACTAAAGCCTGACAAAATGCCTGAACGTCTGGAACATCTGCCAGACGCTAGTGCAAAAGAATAGACAGAGCAAAAATCTGTCCCTTTAAGAAACTAGCTGACAATCCTTTTTCCAAACCTTCTTGGAGAAAAGATAAAATCCTAGGAATCCTGACCTTACTCCATGAGTAACCCTTGGATTCACACCAATAAAGATATCTACGCCATACCTTATGGTAAATTTTCCTGGTGACAGGCTTTCGTGCCTGTATTAAGGTATCAATAACTGACTCGGAGAAGCCACGCTTTGATAAAGTCAAGCATTCAATCTCCAGGCAGTCAGCCTCAGAGAAATTAGATTTGGATGGTTGAAAGGACCCTGAAGTAAAAGGTCCTGTCTCAGAGGCAGAGACCATGGTGGAAAGGATGACATGTCCACTAGATCTGCATACCAGGTCCTGCGTGGCCACGCAGGTGCTATCAGAATCACTGATGCTCTCTCCTGCTTGATCTTGGCAATCAGTCGAGGGAGCAGAGGAAACGGTGGAAACACATAAGCCAGGTTGAAAGACCAGGGCGCTGCTAGAGTATCTATCAGTGTCGCCTTGGGATCCCTGGACCTGGATCCGTAACACGGTAGCTTGGCGTTCTGGCGAGACGCCATGAGATCCAGTTCTGGTTTGCCCCAACGGAGATTCAGTTGTGCAAATACCTCCGGATGGAGTTCCCACTCTCCCGGATGAAAAGTCTGACGACTTAGAAAATCCGCCTCCCAGTGCTCTACACCTGGGATATGGATAGCTGATAGGTGGCAAGAGTGAATCTCTGCCCAGTGAATTATTTTTGAAAACTTCTAACATCTCTAGGGAACTTCTTGTTCCCCCTCGATGGTTGATGTAAGCTACAGTCGTGATGTTGACCGACTGAAATCTGATGTACCTCAGAGTTGCTAACTGAGGCCAAACCTGAAGAGCCTTGAATATCGCTCTTAGTTCCAGAATATTTATTGGAAGGAGAGACTCCTCCTGAGTCCACGATCCCTGAGCCTTCAGGGAGTTCCAGACTGCACCCCAACCTAGAAGGCTGGCATTTGTTGTTACAATAGTCCAATCTGGCCTGCGAAGGTCATACCTTTGGACAGATGGACCCGAGATAGCCACCAGGGAAGAGGATCCCTGGTCTCTTGGTCCAGATTCAGTTGAGGGGCCAAATCTGTGTAATACCCGCTCCACTGACTGAGCCTGCATAGTTGCAGCGGTCTGAGATGTAAGCGTGCAAACGGCACTATGTCCATTGCCGCTACCATTAAGCCGATTACTTCCATACACTGAGCCACCAAAGGGCGCGGAATGGAATGAAGAACCCGACAGGAATTTAGAAGCTTGGATAACCTGGACTCCGTCAAGGTAAATTTTCATTTCTACAGAATCTATCAGAGTCCCTAGAAAGGAAACTCTTGTGAGTGGGGATAGAGAACACTTTTCCTCGTTCACTTTCCACCCATGTGACCTCAGAAATGCCAGTATTACGTCCGTATGAGACTTGGCAATTTGGAAGTTTGACGCCTGTATCAGGATGTCGTCTAAATAAGGGGCTACTGCTATGCCCCGCGGCCTTAGGACCACCAAAAGCGACCCTAGAACCTTTGTAAAGATTCTTGGGGCTGTAGCTAATCCAAAGGGAAGAGCTACAACTGGTAATACCTGAGAAACCGATGATGATCTTTGTGTATCGGATTGTGAAGATAAGCATCCTTTAGATCCACTGTAGTCATATATTGACCCTCCTGGATCAGTGGTAGGATGGTACGAATAGTTTCCATCTTGAACGACGGAACTTTGAGGAATTTGTTTAAGATCTTTAGATCCAAAATCGGTCTGAAGGTTCCCTCTTTTTTGGGAACCACAAACAGATTTGAGTAAAAACCCTGTTCCTGTTCCTCCTTTGGAACTGGATGGATCACTCCCATAACTAGGAGGTCTCGTACACAGTGTAAGAATGCCTCACTCTTTATCTGGTTTGCAGATAATTGTGAAAGGTGAAATCTCCCTTTTGGGGGGAAGCTTTGAAGTCCAGAAGATATCCCTGGGATATAATTTCCAACGCCCAGGGATCCTGAACATCTCTTGCCCACGCCTGGGCGAAGAGTGAAAGTCTGCCCCCTACTAGATCCGTTACCGGATAGGGGGTCATTCCTTCATGCTGTCTTAGAGGCAGCAGCAGGCTTTTTGACCTGCTTACCTTTTTTCCAGGTCTGGTTTGGTCTCCAGACCGTCTTGGATTGAGCAAAAGTTCCCTCTTGTTTATTATTAGAGGAAGTTGATGCCGGACCTGCCTTGAAGTTTCGAAAGGCACGAAAATTAGACTGTTTGGCCCTAGATTTGGACCTGTCCTGAGGAAGGGCACAACCTTTTCCTCCCGTGATATCAGCAATAATCTCCTTCAAACCAGGCCCGAATAGGGTCTGCCCCTTGAAGGGAATGTTAAGTAGCTTAGATTTTAAAGTCACGTCAGCTGACCATGATTTAAGCCATAGCGCTCTGCGCGCCTGTATAGCAAAACCAGAATTCTTAGCCGTTAGTTTATTCAAATGAACAATGGCATCAGAAATAAAATAATTGGCTATCTTAAGTGCTCTAAGTTTGCCAAGTATGTCATCCAATGGAGTCTCTACCTGTAAAGCCTCTTCCAGAGACTCAAACCAGTACGCCGCAGCAGCAGTGACAGGGGCAATGCATGCAATGGGCTGTAGGATAAAACCTTGTTGAATAAATATTTTCTTAAGGTAACCTTCTAATTTTTTTATCCATTGGCTCTAAAAAAGCACAACTGTCCTCGACAGGGATAGTAGTACGCTTTGCTAGAGTAGAAACTGCTCCCTCCACCTTAGGGACTGTCTGCCATAAGTCCCGTGTGGTGGCGTCTATTGGAAAACATTTTTCTAAAAATAGGAGGGGAAGAGAACGGCACACCTGGTCTATCCCATTCCTTATTAATAATTTCTGTAAACCTTTTAAGTATTGGAAAAACATCAGTACACACCGGCACTGCAAAGCATTTATCCAGTCTACAAAATTTCTCTGGCACTGCAATGGTATCACAGTCATTCAGAGCAGCTAAAACCTCCCTAAGTAACACGCGGAGGTGTTCAAGCTTAAATTTAAATGTAGAAATATTAGAATCAGGTATCTTTCCTGAGTCATTAACATCACCCACTGACTGAAGCTCTCCTTCCTCAGCTTCTGCATATTGTGAGGCAGTATCAGACATGGTTCTTAAAGCGTCAGTATGCTCTGCATTTTGTCTCACCCCAGAGCTATCTCGCTAACCTCTAAGTTCAGGTAGTCTGGCTAATACCGCTGACAGTGTATTATCCATGACTGCCGCCATGTCTTGTAAAGTAAACGCTATGGGCGCCCTAGATGTACTTGGCGCCATTTGAGCGTGAGTCCTTTGGGCGGGAGTCAAAGGGTCTGACACGTGGGGAGAGTTAGTCGGCATAACTTTCCCCTCGTCAGATTCCTCTGGTGATAATTTTTTTAAAAACAGAATATGATCTTTATTGCGTAAAATGAAATCAGTACATTTGGTACACATTCTAAGAGGGGGTTCCACCATGGCTTTTAAACATAATGAACAAGGAGTTTCTTCTATGTCAGACATGTTTATACAGACTAGCAATGAGACTAGCAAGCTTGGAAAACACTTTAAATCAAGTTAACAAGCAAATATAAAAAACGGTACTGTGCCTTTAAGAGAAACAAATTTTGTCAGAATTTGAAAAAACGGATCAAAAAAACGAAATAGACGTTTTTTTTTTTTTTTTTTTTTTTAACAGTCACAACCAACTGCCACAGCAAGCTGTGGTCCTACCTTCCCCAATAAACGACTTTGGAAAGCCTTTGAGCCCTTTAGACATGTCCTATAGCATACAGGGGACTCCTGAGGGAAGCTGGATGTCACAGTTTGTAATTTTAACTGCACCAACTGTAACTTTTATACTATAACAGTGGAAAGCCTCAGTAAAACTGTTTCTAGTCAAAATTTAAGCCAGCCATGTGGAAAAAACTAGGCCCCAATAAAGTTTTATCACCAATGCATATATAAAAACGATTAAACATGCCAGCAAACGTTTATATTGCAATATCATTACCCCTGGGAGTAAGCATGATACCAGTCGTTATTAAATCACTGTATTCAGGCTTAACTTACATTAATCCGGTATCAGCAGCATTTTCTAGTGTTTTCCATCTCTAGAAAAAATTATAACTGCACATACCTGATAGCAGAATAAACTGCACGCCATTCTCTCGCTGAAGTTACCTCATCTGTGTAATCCCCTCAGACATATGTGAGAATAGCAATGGATCTTAGTTACAACCTGCTAAGATCATAGAAACCTCAGGCAGATTCTTCT
Source organism: Bombina bombina (assembly GCF_027579735.1). Lineage (NCBI taxonomy): Eukaryota > Metazoa > Chordata > Amphibia > Anura > Bombinatoridae > Bombina > Bombina bombina. The sequence goes on from NC_069501.1 coordinate 417,366,523, forward strand.
TCTATTTACTTCCTGAGATAAAATAGCACAACTCCGGTACTATTTAAAAATAACAAACTTTTGATTGAAGAAAATAAACTAACTATATTTAACCACTCTCTCCTACAACATCCTAGCTTGTTGAGGGTTGCAAGAGAATGACTGGCTATGACAGTTAGGGGAGGAGCTATATTACAGCTCTGCTGTGGGTGTCCTCTTGCAACTTCCTGTTGGGAATGAGAATATCCCACAAGTAATGGATGATCCGTGGACTGGATACACCTTACAAGAGAAAAATAATCTGCACATATTCTACACTAGTGGGAACTATCTACTGATCAGTGCCCGCACACATTTGTCTCTTGTGATTGGCTAACTAGATGGGGCCAGCTAGCTGCCAGTAGTGCAATGTTGTTCCTTCAGCAAAGGATAACAAGAGAATGAAGAAAGCTTTCATGATAGAAGTAAATTGAAAAGTTTGGTTAAAATTGTATTTTCTATCCAAATCTTGAAAGTTCCTGTCCCTTTAATTTACTAGCTACAAATACAGTATCATGGTTACTTCTAACTGTACTATTGTTTTTTCCTCCTATGTCTGCAGCTGTCTTCAAAGATATTCTCCCATTTTAAACCCTTACATGTGCTGGCTGGTGAAGTTTCCCATCTTCATACTGGGTGCCGCTATCTTGGAGCTTACATATTCTTACAGCCTGTGATAGAAGAGGTGCTCATTCACAGGTCAGTGTTATTCTTGGCTTTTTGACAACTATATTGTGTGTTTCAGTATAGAGGGTACAATAGAGAGCAAGAGCCTTATGATTTTGTAGAGTCTGGCGGCTGCATTGCTTTACATTATTCTGAATGGTACTTTAATACACATTTAATGTAACTTATAAACTCTGCAAAAAATGTGAAACTCTTGCTCTTTATGTATGCTAACCCAAAGCACATAGAATACAGATATCAAAAAGCCGCTAATGTCACCAATCTCTGAATGTGAGCAGCTTCTGTAACAGGGTGTGAAAACACCTAATTTCCAAGATGGTGGCACACTCTATCAAGATGTGGAGTTTAACCACTCAGCACCTGTAAGGGGTTAAAATGGAAGAACCGCATAGAAGAGCGCTGCAGACACAGAATGATAATGTGTCTGCAAAGCGTGCTATTTGGTTATGCAAAACTAGGGAATGGGTAAAAAAGGATTGTCTTTTTAAACAATAAAAATTCTGAAGTAGACTGTCCCTTTAAGTTTTAGGTTCTGTTATATTTTTCCCATTTTATTTTAAATACACTCTTGCTTTTGTATGTAATTGTGTTTAACTCCTTTTTTAATATAAATGCACTGTGACTCTTTTTTGTTCATAATAAATGTCCCTTAATTATGTTTTTGTCTTTGTCAAATATTTGAACTACGCTAGAGAAGAGACTGGTAATAATAGTATTGTGATTTTTAGACTGATTTTTGCTTAATTGTGTTTTGGGATTTTTAGTATGGATTTTTCCTTAGGATTTCCGATATAATAATCTGAAGGTGTTGGCAGCAGAGATAGTTTAGTGGAGGTGGCATTATTGGGGAGTTTGGGCATTTTTCTAGGTCTAGTACAGACTAGAGAGTGTTGTCAACCCTTGCACCCACTGAACTAAGTCACAGGCTTGCCAGGCGTGGCTAGACGGTGACAAACTGGTTAAGGTGGAAAGGGTCAGTTAACCCTTTCTGTGCCAAACTGGTGACTGTGGTAGGGTTAGTTAACCCTGTATGTCACAAAAGGATATAAATGAAACAGAACATACTGACCTTATCATAAGGAAGAATAAAAGATATCCCCTATGCATAAGGGGAGAGTTATTGTTAATTGTGTGATATTCTTAATCCTGAATCTACACGTTTGGGAATGGTATGTGGCCTAAGCATGACCCTTGCGGGCACAGATAGTGTTGAGCTTTCTACAAAACAAAGGAGACACAATAGGACCCTAACACTTTCTGGAATGTATCGCAGACAAGGAAGAAAAGTTGATTCAGTGGTCATAGAAATAGAGGAATTGAAAACTAAAAAAATGGAGGTAGAAGAAAATGGATGATAGAAGAAGAGGTCTACAATTTACATTTTTGTATAAATTACCTTTTTTAAAGTTATCACTTGATATTATCTCAGTGCTAATAAATCATGTCACTTTAGGTGCTGTCCATATGAATGTGATGAAACACATTTAAACAATCAAATTAAAAAATATTTTATATCTCTGCATCCTGCAAGGTGTACAATACAAAATGTTTAATTGTTCTGTATACCTTTTTTGAGAATCTGTGTTCACAATTTTGTACCCACCTGTAACGCTCCTCCTGGAGACATTGTGTCATATAACTGTAATCTCGCTGCAGTTGTGATTTCAAGTCTTCTATCGAGTCCTCCAAGTGGCTTTGCCCATCTTTGATCTCACAAAGCTCCTCAAGTATAGCTTCAAACCCCCCATGGTGTACATGGTGATGCCCATCCAAAGTGTTAGACCTGGGGCTTCCAGGTCCTCCCTGACCTGCTCCAGAATTACTCCCTGCACCAGCAGACCCAGAGGTGGCACTAGAGCACTCATCATCACTTCCATATTTAGGGCTGGGGGCCAAAGTGGCACTGCCACTCAGTGCCCGAGAACTACCTTGTCCTTCCCCATCTTCTTCCAGTTGATCCTTTAGGTGTGGAATGTTGTCAGCACTGCCAAATTTGTTACGGATGAGGCTGGCAAACTCACGAGGCTTTGATACCACTGCAGTGTGAGTAACCTGGGATAGGCCAGAGAGTCCCCCTTTAACACCCTCTACCACACCTCCGCCAAAGCCACTGATTCCAGCACGCACATTAGCTCCAACATCTTTCAGCCCTTGCTGCATGTCTCGCAGGACATCTTTAGGTTGCCGAGATATTCCATTCTGTTCGATCTCTTTCAGCTTCTTGTGATAATGCTCCAGTTTCTTGTGCAGCTGAGCAATGGTCTGGGCAGACTTCTGGTTCTTCTTTTCAAATACCTGAGGGAAAGGTTCACAGAGTCACGTTCAAAGCATACAAGACATTAAAATACATGTGTACATCAAACATATGCCAGAAGTCGCAATAGGGTCACATATTGCAGTATGGTTTAATTTATACTGCAGTCACTGTTAGTTACAGGTTAATTAGGAACATTCTGGCTAGTGCCCAACATGTAAACAACATCCCAAGATATAAGAGGGGTGGTTTAAGTCCCTTAAAAAAAGAAAATAACTAAGTGAAACCTATGGTGCAGAATACTATTTAATTTTGTAATTATATAAGCAGAGAAACCATAAGAATCTGTAAAACCATTAATTTACAGCTCCAAATAATAGCAATAATCAAATAAAAAGTTGCAGACTAGTCTGTTATATATTTAAAGGGATTTAGACACAGAATACAATTTAAAAAAAAGGGTCCAATTTACTTCTGTTATCAAATTGGCTAATTTTCTCATGATATTCTTTGTTGAAGAGATACATGGGTATGTGTCTGAACCACTACAATGCAAGAAATAGGGCTGTCATCTATAGATCTTGCAAATGCATAACATTCTTTCAAAACTGCTGCCATATAGTGCGCCAGACATGTGTATGCTCCTGAGCTTATTCCCTGCTTTTCAACAAAAGATGCTACGTGAAAAAAAATAAAATTTTATAATAGAAGTAAATTAGAAAGTTGTTTAAAATTGCATGCTCTATCCGAATCATCAAAGAAAAATTTGGGGTTTCATGTCCCTTTTAAATATCAGATTTTAAAATAGAATCTTGCATACAGACAAAAAAGGAAATTTATGCTTACCTGATAAATTTATTTCTTTTACGATATGACGAGTCCACGGATTTCATCCTTACTTATGGGATATCGCCTCCTGGTCAGCAGGAGGAGGCAAAGAGCTCCACAGCAGAGCTACATAAATAGCTCCTCCCTTCCCCCCCAACTCAGTCATTCGACCGAAGTTAGGAAGAGAAAGGAAAAGCCAAGGAGCAGAGGTGACTGAAGCTTAACAAAAATAAAAACCTGTCTCAGAAAAATGACAGGGTGGGCCGTGGACTCGTCATATCGTAAAAGAAATACATTTATCAGGTAAGCATAAATTTCCTTTTCTTTTACAAGATATGACGAGTCAACGGATTTCATCCTTACTTATGGGATACAATACCAAAGCTATAGGACACGGATGAAAGGGAGGGACAAGACAGGAACCTAAATGGAAGGCACCACTGCTTGAAGAACCTTTCTCCCAAAAACAGCCTCAGACGAGGCAAAAGTATCAAATTTGTAAAATTTGGAAAAAGTATGAAGAGACGACCAAGTTGCAGCCTTGCAAATCTGTTCAACAGAAGCATCATTTTTAAATGCCCATGAGGAAGCCAGAGCCCTAGTAGAATGAGCCATAATTCTTTCAGGAGGCTGCAGTCTCATATGCAACACGGATGATACTTCTCAGCCAAAGAGAAAGAGAGGTAGCCGTAGCTTTCTGACCACTACGTTTCCCAGCAAAAACAACAAATAATGAAGATGTTTGCCGAAAATCCTTAGTCGCCTGCAAGTAGAACTTCAAAGCACGGACTACGTCCAAATTATGTAACAGGCACTCCTTAGAAGAAGGGTTAGGACACAAGGAAGGAACAACAATTTCCTGATTAATATTTTTGCTAGAAACCACCATAGGAAGAAAACCAGGTTTGGTACGTAACACCACCTTATCAGCATGGAAAATAAGATAAGGAGAATCACATTGTAATGCCGAAAGTTCAGAAACTCTGCGAGCAGAAGAAATAGCAACCAAAAATAAAACTTTCCAAGATAATAACTTAATATCTATGGAATGCATAGGTTCAAACGGAACCCCTTGAATAACATTAAGAACTAAATTCAAACTCCAAGGAGGAGCAATTGGTCTAAACACAGGCCTGATTCTAGTCAGGGCCTGACAAAAAGATTGAACATCTGGAACATCTGCCAGACGCTTGTGTAGCAAAATAGATAAAGCAGAAATCTGTCCCTTTAAGGAACTTGCTGACAACCCCTTCTCCAATCCTTCTTGGAGAAAAGATAAGATCCTGGGAATCCTAACCCTACTCCATGAGTAGCCCTTGGATTCACACCAATAAAGATATTTTCGCCATATCTTATGGTAAATTTTTCTAGTAACAGGCTTGCGCGCCTGAATCAAGGTATCAATAACCGCATCAGAGAACCCTCGCTTAGATAAAATCAAGAGTTCAATCTCCAAGCAGTCAGCTGCAGAGAAATTAGATTCGGATGATGGAAGGGTCCCTGAATGAGAAGGTCCTGCCTCAATGGAAGCTTCCACGGCGGCAGAGAGGACATGTCCACCAGATCGGCATACCAAGTCCTGCGAGGCCATGCAGGAGCGATTAGAATTACTGAAGCCCTCTCCTATTTGATCCGTGCAATCACTCGGGGAAGGAGAGCAAACAGTGGAAACACATAAGCTAGGTTGAACGACCAAGGCACTGCCAAGGCATCTATCAGTTCAGCCTGAGGATCCCTGGACCTGGATCCGTATCTTGGGAGCTTGGCATTCTGACGAGACACCATCAGGTCCAATTCCGGTCTGCCCCATCTGAGAATCAAGGTGGCAAAGACCTCCGGATGGAGTTCCCATTCCCCCGGATGAAACGTCTGTCTGCTCAAAAAATCCGCCTCCAAGTTGTCCACTCCTGGGATGTAGATTGCCGACAGATAACAAGAATGAGCCTCCGCCCACCTAATTATCTTGGATACTTCTGTCATCGCTAAGGAACTCCTTGTTCCTCCCTGATGATTGATGTAAGCCACAGTCGTGATGTTGTCCGACTGAAAACGGATGAATTTGGCTGAAGCCAACTGAGGCCAAGCCTGAAGAGCATTGAATATTGCCCTCAATTCCAGAATATTGATTGGAAGTAGATACTCCGACCGAGTCCACACACCCTGAGCCTTCAGGGAATTCCAGACTGCACCCCATCCTAGTAGACTGGCGTCCGTTGTCACTATCACCCATGAGGGTCTGCGCAAGCACGTCCCTTGGGACAGATGATCCAGCGACAACCACCAAAGAAGAGAGCCTCTTGTCTCCTGATCCAGATCTATCTGAGGAGACAAATTTGCATAATCTCCATTCCACTGTCTGAGCATGCTCAGTTGTAGAGGTCTGAGATGAAAACGAGCAAACGGAATGATGTCCATTGCCGCCACCATCAATCCAATTACCTCCATGCACTGAGCCACTGATGGCAGAGGACTGGACTGAAAGGCTCGGCATGTATTCAGAATCTTTAACTTTCTGACCTCCGTCAAAAAGATTTTCATGGATACAGAGTCTATTAGAGTTCCCAGGAAAGGAACCCTTGTCTGAGGAATTAATGAACTCTTTTCTAGATTCACCTTCCACCTGTGAGTCCTTAGAAAGGATAGAACAATGTCGGTATGAGACTTTGTCAGCTGATAAGACGACGCCTGGATCAGAATATCGTCCAGATAAGGCGCCACTGCAATGCCCCACGGCCTGAGAACCGCCAGCAGAGACCCTAGAACCTTTGTGAAGATCCTGGGTGCCGTGGCCAACCCAAAAGGAAGGGCCACATACTGAAAATGTTTGTCAAGAAAGGCAAACCTCAGGAACTGGTGATGATCTCTGTGGATAGGAATATTTATTTATTTATTTATTTATTTATAAAATATTTTACCAGGAAGGATACATTGAGATTTCTCTCGTTTTCAAGTATGTCCTGGGATCACAAAACATTGCATTGATACAATAGGGTACAATAAAATACAAAAACAATAATAAAAATACACATTATATGCAAACATTTAACATAGAGCAGGTATGAAATATTTATCCATGACAGGAGCATTCTGTTTTGAGATATGTATAGAGGGATCTCTTAAAGGATTTTAGGCTTGGGGAAGTTTTTAAAGTGTGAGGGAGGTCATTCCATAATTGTGGCGCTCTGTAGGAAAAGGAGGATCGAGCTGCTTTTTTTTTGTATTGAGGCAAGCTAAATAATGTGCTGTTATTGGATCGGAGGTTATAGGAGGTGGGAATAGCAGGGGAGAGCATTCTGCTCAGGTAGGGTGGGAGCTTCCCAGAAAGGCTCTTAAAGACAAGGCAGGAAAGATGGAGGGTGCGTCTGGATTCTAGCGACAGCCAGTTTAGTTCTTTTAGCATGTCACAATGGTGGGTCCTGTAGTTACATTGTAGCACAAAGCGGCAGAGCGAGTTATATAACGTATTTAGTTTATTAAGGTGAGTTTGCGGAGCAGGTGCATATACTATGTCCCCATAATCCAAGATAGGCATCAGCATTTGCTGTACAATCTTTTCCTTTACTGTAGGGCTGAGGCAAGATTTGTTTCTGTACAGGGCACCTAGTTTTGGATAAAGTTTAGAGGCAATTTTTTCTATGTGGAGTCCAAAAGATAGATTGGGGTCTAACAACATACCTAAGTATTTAAAAGAGTGGACTGCGGTCAGCGTGCAATTGGATTTTGTTTTGATGCGAAGATGGGAATTTTGTAATTTATGTATTTTAGGTCCCATTCCAAAGATCATTGTGACCGTTTTGTCAGTGTTTAGGAAGAGTTTGTTTTTCGAGATCCACTTTTCTACCTCTGTGAACTGGTCTTGGAGCACTGTTTCAAGCTGCAGCAGATCAGATTTGTTTGCATAGATTACCGTGTCGTCTGCGTACATGTGTACAGTTGAGGATTTGCAGACATTAGGCAAATCATTTATAAATAATGTGAATAGTAGGGGGCCGAGAATGGAACCTTGGGGAACACCACACGTGACTGGGAGAGGGAGGGAGTCAATGTTAGAGACAGAGACATATTGTGATCGATCCGATACATATGATTTAAACCAGGTTAACGGGTGATCAGCAATACCAGAGTTTTTTAGTTTGAGAAGTAGTAGGTCATGGTCCACTGTGTCAAAAGCCTTTGCAAAATCAAGGAAAATAGCTCCAGTTAGGTCTCCTTGTTCCATGGCAGTTTGGATGTCGTTGCAAACTTTTAGGAGGGCAGTTGTAGTGGAGTGATTCGGTCTGAAACCTGATTGATCAGGGGTCAGATAGTTAGAAAGTTGGTAATACTCGCATAATTGCGTATGGACGCATTTTTCTAGGATTTTTGACAATACAGGGAGCAGTGATATAGGACGATAGTTAGAAACCAAGGTTAACTCCCCACTTTTATGAATAGGCACTACTCTTGCAGTTTTCCAGAGTTTGGGTATGTATCCAGACACCAAGGATTCGTTAATTAGGGTTGCAACAGGCTTAGCAATTGCCGGCGCACTGAGCTTCAACAGCATTGCTGGGATTTGATCAGGTCCTGACTGGTTTTTCATTTTTAGATTATCGAGGTGTTTCTTAATGACATTGAAGGGTACAGGTCTAAAATTGAACTTTTCTATATTGGGTCTTTGCTGTTTTAGTGGGGCCTGATCCACATTTGTAGCTTCAGGATGCGTGCCATTTATTAGTTTGTCAATCAGGGTGGTGGAGCATCCTACAAAATAATTGTTAAAGGCATTTGCTACTTCTAAGGGGAGTTGCAGGTTTTGGTTATCCACATTGACAGTAGAGGGTTGGGAGTGGATTGGTGGATTTTGTAAGTTATTTATGAGTTTCCAAAACTTTCTAGGGTTACATATATTATTGTTCAGATTTTCACAGAAATATTGCGCCTTAGCCAATTTTGTTTGTTTAGTACATATATTTCGCCATTTTCTATATACACAGTGATCATTCATAGAGCCAGTATGCTTGAACTTTGACCACAATGAATCCCGAAATTGGTACATTTGAATGAGGTCAGCTGTGATCCAATTCAAGTGTGCTCCTTTTACTCTCACCTTACGCAGCGGTGCATGTAAATTCCAAACTTGTAGGAGTTCAGACTGAAAGAATTCAACTGCAGAGTCTAGATCTGGGATTAGGTTTAATCTGTGCCAGGGGAGGTTCTTGATGTCATTTAGAAATGATTGAAGATTAAATTTTTTGAAGGACCTGGTGATTGTAACCTTGGGAGAGGATTTAGTTGCCTTTATTTTGCGCACGCAGTACACTAAGCAGTGGTCACTGAAATTGTTAGGGAGAACACCTGCCTCCTGGATTCGGTTGGGAGAAGTGGAGAGAATCCAGTCGAGCAGGGTATGATTATGGCTTTTGATGTTTATGCGAGTTGGGGAGGAGATTAATTGCGTTAGATGCAAAGATTTAAACAGCGAGCGACAACTGTTATTTTTTGGATTCAGCCAATTGATGTTAAAATCTCCAAAAACCAAAATTTCACTTTTTGGGTTTTGAGTTATGGATTCACTAAGGAGCTGTGCTATGTCCGAAATGGAATGCACAGGGGAGCTTGGTGGGCGGTAGATTCCTGCAACAATGATTGATTTACTGCACGGGATCTCATATGAAGATATGCATCCTTTAAGTCCACGGTAGTCATATATTGACCCTCCTGGATCAATGGAAGAATTGTTCGAATAGTCTCCATCTTGAAGGATGGGACTCTGAGAAACTTGTTTAGACTCTTGAGATCTAAAATGGGTCTGAACGTTCCTTCTTTTTTGGGAACCACAAAAAGATTTGAGTAAAACCCCCGCCCCTGTTCCTGTATTGGAACGGGACAAATTACTCCCATAGTGGAGAGGTCTTTTACACAACATAAGAACACCTCTCTTTTTATCTGGTCTACAGACAATCGTGAAAGAAGAAACCTTCCCCTTGGAAAGGAATTTTTGAACTCCACCTGATACCCTTGAGACATGATCTCCAGTGTCCAGGGATCCTGAATGTCTCTTATCAAAGCCTGGACAAAGAGAGAAAGTCTGCCCCCTAATAGATCCAGTCCCGGATCGGGGGCCGCCCCTTCATGCTGTCTTGGTAGCAGCGGCAGGCTTCTTGGGTTGTTTACCCTTGTTCCAACCCTGATTAGGTTTCCAGGTGGGTTTGGCTTGAGAGAAATTCCCTTCCTGTTTAACAGAAGAGGAAGAGGGAATTCCCTTGAAGTTTCGAAAGGAACGAAAATTATTTTGTCATCCCCTTTGTTTAGCTGTCTTATCCTGAGGAAGGAGGTGACCCTTACCTTCCGTAATGTCAGAAATGATCTCCTTCAAGTCAGGCCCCAACGGGGTCTTACCCTTGAAAGGAATCCCTAAGAGCTTTGACTTAGAGGATACGTCCGTAGACCAGGATTTTAACCATAAGGCTCTGCGCGCTAAAATGGAAAATCCTGAATTCTTAGCCACCAATTTAGCGATCTGAAAGGCGGGATCTGTAATAAAAGAATTAGCCAGCTTAAGGGCCTTAATTCTATCCATTATTTCTTCTAAAGGAGTCTCAGTCTTAAGGGACTCTTCTAGAGCGTCAAACCAAAAGGCAGCCGCAGTTGTGACTTTTACAATGCAGGCTGTCGGTTGTAAAAGAAACCCTTGATGAATATAAAGCTTCTTTAGAAGACCCTCCAACTTTTTATTCATAGGGTCCTTGAAAGCACAAGTGTCCTCAATAGGAATAGTCGTATGCTTAGCCAGGGTAGAGATAGCTCCCTCCACCTTAGGGCCCGTCTGCCAAGTGTCCCGAATGGTGTCAGCTATAGGGTACATTTTCCTAAACCTAGGGGAAGGGGAGAAGGGATACCCGGTCTCTCCCATTCCCTTGTAATAATTTCCGAAATTCTCTTAGGAACCGGAAACACATCGGAATAAGAAGGAACCTCTAAGTATTTGTCCATCTTACTCAATTTCTGTGGAGGGACCACAATAGAGTCACAGTCGTCCAGAGTCACCAAAACCTCTCGTAGCAAAAGGCGGAGGTGTTCAAGCTTAAACCTGAAGGACATGACGTCCGAGTCTGTCTGGGGTAATACACTTCCTGAGTCAGACAGTTCTCCCTCAGACAGGGCCTCCCTACCCCCCAAATCAGAGCCCTGGGAAGGTATATTGGAGATAGCTATTAAAGCATCAGAAGTTGCAGGAACCACGTGTAACACTGGCAACTTAGGTAAAACTTCTGTAAGAGTGGATGACATAACTGCAGCCATATCCTGCAGAGTAAATGAAGCAGACGCCGTTGAAGAACATGGCGTCACCTGTGCGGGCGTTAAAATCTGTGACGCTTGGGGAAAAAGATGCGGCATACCCTGATTTTCATAAGTCTGAGGACATTCATTAGATATATCTTTATTAAAGAAAATGTGTTCTTTACACTGTAAAGCCCTTTCAATACATGGGGGACAAAGTGTAACTGGGGGTTCCACAATGGCATCCAAACACATAGGGCATGTATTTTGTTCAAGGTCATCCATGATAACCTAAACAAAAGCAATCTTGGTCAAATCACTGCAATAAATTTGTTGTACTGTATCTTTAAGAAAATCAATCTGAAGCTTAATATCGTATTAAGGAAAGCGAACCAAAATAAAACTTAATAACTAAGGCAGAGGGCCAATTTCACATTCCCTGCATGATGGCCCTAAAAATATTGTACTGGTTTACTTTTGCAAAATCACACAGTCACCCCGCCGCAGCTCCGTAGCAAGCTTAACTCCGCAACACGGTGCACCTAAGTCGCTTGTAAATTCTCCCACAAGCGGACTTAGGGGCCGTGAGTAGATGCTACCACCGGAATAGAAAAGAGCTGCGCTGTCAAAGCGCACTAAACAGGAAGCCCCGCCCTTCGTGGGCGTAACAGTCAAACACCTCAGAATACCGCCAAGAACCAGAGCCTCATAAATAAATATATTCTCTCCATAAAACCGTCCCCAGCGTCAGCCAGCCCGTTTTAATGTACACACAAACATTTCCCAGCGCTTCTAGGTCCCACATACATGCTAGTGTCTGCTTATAGCGTATACCCATATAACAATATTCCAGCGCTTCTAAGTCAATTCCAGTCTGCCCCTTAGAATGTATGGATACTTACAATATGTCGGCTATATACACATACCCCAGCGCTTCTAGGCTATGAAAACTGCCCGAATGTCTGGGGAAAAAAATAAAGGGAAGCCCATCTACTCCCCAGTGAATTATTGCCAGTACAGTTAATCTGAGATATGCTGTGTCCCAGAATAAAAACTGCACTTACCTCCATGCTGAGGAACAGCATGACAACTTCACAGTGTCAAGAGGTCCACTCTTCCTCCTGAGGTCCTGTGAAATAGAAGGGTCTTGGTTACAACCTCAAAGACCATATACAGACAATGCAGCACAAATATGGGAGGCGCAGTGGATACAAAAATCCACCAGTTCCCATAGTTTAAAAAGCTATTCAGAAGCTGCACTGTAATAAAACAGCACACCTCGGTACCGTTTAAAAATAAAAAACTCTTGATTGAAGAATCTAAAACTAACACCTCACTTTACCTCTTCCTATCACTAACACAGGCAAAGAGAATGACTGGGTTGGGGGGGAAGGGAGGAGCTATTTATGCAGCTCTGCTGTGGAGCTCTTTGCCTCCTCCTGCTGACCAGGAGGCAATATCCCAAAAGTAAGGATGAAATCTGTGGACTCGTCATATCTTGTAAAATAAATATATGTTAGGAGCTGATTGATTCTGAGGCAAACTGAGAGCTTTCCAGAAACCTGCAACACCCCAACCTGACATCAGACCACACATGGGAAGTGTCGTAGTAACATTCAGATGTGGCTCTACCATTAGGCCAAATAGGCGATCGCCTAAGGCCTCATTAATGATGGGGCCTCGCACAGGGGCATAGGAAATAAGCCCCTTTTTCTTAGATCAAAGCCCATTGGCTTTCTCCAAGCACAGTCATATAGTCTAATATTGATAGACGCGAGTAGGGGGTGGAACAGAAGTGTCCAGGCAAATTATAATGTAGGGATTCCTGCTGCAATAAGCCCTGTGTTCAATTAAAGCCTGGTGCTCCGCCTCTGTGCCGTTGTGGTGTGTTATGAAGGAACTGCAGACAGCAGCAGAGCTATTTGGGCTCTCGCTTCAGCTTGTGTGCACAGATGATTGGTAGAAAAGCTCAGCACTTATTTTTGCCATACCTTTCTCTCCCTTGCAGCAAAATAGCACTGAACTAGAGGGCAGTGTGACAGTTACTCCTTCCTCAAATGTATTTCACTTTTAGGAGCCAGTAAGAATATTGAGATTGCCATATACTTCTTAGGACCCAGATAACTGTGTTTGTGTATAGATATAAGTAGAATTATGCAAAAAATTATTAGCCAGAAGTACAATTCCAGGCTTGGATTTGGTGACCCTAGCATAAAACATATTCAGTTTATACAAATTTATATATTGGATTAAGTTTTGCATTTTTTTCTTTTGTGTGTTAAAGAGATATGAAACGAAAAATGATCTAGTTTGCTTTGTTCTGTTGTTATCCTTTGTTGAAAGCATACCTAGGTCGCCTCAGGAGTAGCAATGCACTACTGAGAGCTAGCTGCTGATTTGCAGTTGTACATACATGAATCTTGTTATTGCCTCACCAGTTGTGTTCAGCTAACTCCCAGTTGTGCATTGCTGCTCCTTCAACTTAACATGCCAAGAGAATGAAGCAAATGTAATAATAGAAGTACATTTTCAAGTTGTTTAAAATTGTCTGCTCTATCTGAATCACGACAGGAAAATTTAAAGTTGCATGTCCCTTTAAAAGGGGGCTCATCATTTAGTTTTGCCTAAGGCCTTCCTTAGTCTACAGCCACCTACAAAAAAACTTCTATAATGCATATGAAAGAGCAAACAATAAAGCGACACTGAACTCCAATTTTTTCTTTCATGATTCAGATAGAGCATGACATTTTAATCAACTTTCTAATTTACTCCTATTATCAATTTTTCTTCATTCTCTAGCTATCTTTATTTTAAAAGCAGGAATGTAAATCTTGGCAGCCAGCACATTTTAGGTTCAGCACCATGGATAGCGCTTGCTTATTTCAGGCTTACAGTTACCCACCAATAAGCAAGCATAACCCAGGTTCTCAACCAAAAATGGGCCGGCTCCTATGCATCACATTCCTGCTTCTTAAATAAAGATAGCAAGAGAACGAAGAAAAATTGATAATAGGAGTAAATTAGAAAGTTGCTTAAAATTGCATGCTCTATCTGAATCATGAAAGAAAAAAAATTGGGTTTAGTGTCCCTTTAAACATGATATTTTTGCATTATTGGGGTGAAGCCGAGGGTTTTCATATATACATAGCAACAGGAAATGGATGTTTCTGCACAAATTCAGTAGGGAGATTGCTCTCTTACTGATAAAGACAACCCCACAGCTGTATGATCGTGGAAAAAGATATGCCTTAACCAACATGTAAAAAAGCAATGGTATGCAAGATAGGAACGTGTTTTAAATAAATAAATAAATAATATCGATGTCAGTTTAAGATTACAAATATTTTCATTTTTATTTTTAAATAGCATTGCGTTGTTTAAAGCTAGCAAAATGACTGTATACCCTGTGGAACTAGTTGGGGATAACACCTGCATACATTTCAAATATTCTTAGCAAACATAGGGTAACATCGAGACCAAAGCTGTAAGTGTTCTTGGGAAGTCAAGTCCCCTCCAAAAGAACTGCTAGAATGGAAAATGTAGAACAGGGGTGCCCAGACATATAGTGACACACAGTCTAGTTTTAGTGACGTTTATTAGTGTGATCAACGAGTTCTTGTGCCGTACATAAGGAAATCTAAGATACCAAGTATTGCATACAGAATATCTTAATATCCTTATGCTGAATTGCAATCTGCTCTTGCAAAATAACTTTTTGTTAGGTCACAGGAGTGGTGCAGAATATGTTTGTGCATTTACACTATTTTTTTTAATAATGATCACCTTATTATAACTGTTTAGATGAAATAAATAAATAAAAATAAATAAAAACGTTGGAAATTGAGAGCTGCAGATATATTGAAACTTCTTCAAATTAAGAAAACATATCTGCGCCTCAGAATAACATGTACAATTACTAGATTTTAGATGTCATACACAAAGCATGATAATGTGAGCTGTGCCTCCCAGTCTTTCCAGGTTAATGTGACAAATATATTAAAGGGACATTGTTTATTCATTTTTTATTTGTTCCGGCTACAAGTTGGTATTTTTTTACTACATTCAATGCACACTACTTTGCTAAATATATATATATATAGTAACATAGTAACATAGTAGATGAGGTTGAAAAAAGACCGAAGTCCATCGAGATCAACCTATACAAATCTAAAATACTTACAAAAAGCTCCAGTTAAGCTTAAATAATCCCACTAAAAGGTAACCCATTTAATACTAGCAATCATATCCATGAATTTTGTTTAAAGACAGAAATGTATCCAAATAATTTTTAAATGTATCTAGGGTATTGGCATTCACTACCTCCTTTGGTAATGAGTTCCAAAATTGTATTGCTCTTACAGTGAAAAAAACGTTTCCGTTGCAGGAGATTAAATCTCCTTCCCTCCAACCTTAAATTGTGACCTCTGGTCACAAACAATTTTCTTGGAATAAACAGCGCTTCTGCCATCTCTGTATATGGGCCTTGAATATATTTATATAAAGTAAAGTAATCATGTCACCTCTTAAGCGCCTTTTTTCTAAAGAAAACAGACCCAGTTTGGCTAGCTCATAGGTTAAATTCTCCAATCCCCTTATTAGCTTTGTGGCCCTTCTCTGAACTTTTTCTAGTTCTGCAATATCTTTTTTTGCGATCGGTCCCCAGAACTGCACTCCATACTCAAGGTGAGGTCTTACCAGCGCTTTATATAGTGACAGAATTATGCTTTCCTCCCTTGAGTCAATATATACACTAGTCCTACACTAGTCCTAAAGCCTGTGTACATGGGCCAAAATCCCCATCCCTCCCTCCTTCCCCTCCGCTCTCAATTTTTTTATGTAGTGCAGCGTTCCCACTTGCTCCCGCCCCCCACCAGCAATGGGCCGCCAACCTGCCTCCCTCCTAACCCTCCATCCGTAATTTCAGCGTTAAAACAGCACCGCAGCCATTAAAAGTCTAGTCGGTATAGCTATACCGTAAGCCTTTTAGCGTGTAATGCAACGTCAGTCCCGCACACATAAAAATTACGTTTTTTTCATGGGACTTCCATAGCGCAGCCATTACGAGTTTTGTAGTGAGGCTAAAAAGCTTGCGTTACACCCTTTAACCGCAAGTTCGGTACCACCATCTGAGAGCAGTAGTTATGAGTTTTACGCTACAAAACTGTTACATAAAACTCATAACTAAACTGTCACAAAGTACACTAAACACCCATAAACTACCTATTAACCCCTAAACCGAGGCCCTCCCACATCGCAAACACTATATTAAACCTATTAACCCCGAATCTGCCGCTCCCGACATCGCCGCCACTAATAAAATTTATTAACCCCTATTCCGCCGCTCCCCAACATCGTCACCACTATAATAGTTATTAACCCCTAAACCACCGCCCTCCCACATAGCAAACACTATTTAAATATTATTAACCCCTAATCTGCTGTACGCCCACTATACTAAAATTATTAAGCCCTACACTGCCACCACTATAATAAACCTATTAACCCCTAGACCGCAAGCCCCCCACAACAAAATATACTAAATTAAACTATTAACCCCTAAACCGAAAGCCCCCACATCACAATAAACTAATTTAAACTAGTAAACCCTATACCTAACGCCCCCCTAACTTTATATTAAAATTACAATTTCCCTATCTTAAATTAAAACTTACCTGTCAAATTAAAAAACTAAGTTTAAACTAACAATTAAACTAATATAACTATTAAACTAAAATTAAACTAAATACCAATTAAATTAAACTAAAATACACATTAAAAAAATCCTAACACTACTCTAAAAATTACAAACTATCTAATTACAAAAAATAAAAAATACTAAATTACAAAAAATAGCAAACACTAAATTACGAGAAATAACAAACAAAATTATCCAAAATAAAAAAGAATTACACCTAATCTAATAGCCCTAGGAAAAAAAAAACCCCGACCCCTAAATAAAAAAAACCCTAGCCTACAATAAACTACCAATAGCCCTTAAAAGGGCCTTTTGTAGGGCATTGCCCTAAGTTAAACAGCTCTTTTACTTGTAAAAAAAAATACAAAGACCCCCCCCAACAGTAAAACCCACCACCCAACCAACCAACCCTCCAAAATAAAAAACACTAACAAAAACCTAATCTACCCATTGCCCTGAAAAGGGCATTTGTATGGGCATTGCCCTTAAAAGGGCATTTAGTTCTTTTACGAAAAGCCCAAACCCTAAACTAAAAAAAAAAAAAACACCCAAAAAAACCCTTAAAAAAAAAAAACTATCACTAACCCCCGAAGATCCACTTACAGTTTGTGAAGTCCCGCTTGAACGATCTTCATCCAGGCGGCAAAGTCCTCATCCAGGCGGCGAGAAGTCTTCATTCAGGCGGCCTCTTTTATCTTCATCCAGACGGCGAAGTCCTCATCCAGGCGGCGAGAAGTCTTCATCCAGACGGCCTCTTCTATCTTCATCCAGGCTGCTTCTTCTATCTTCATCCAGGCGGCGCGGAACGGGTCCATCCTGAAGACATCCGGTGCGGAGCATTCCTATTAGCTGATTTGATTTTGGAAATTCAAATCAGCCAATAGGATGAGAGCTACTGAAATTCTACTGGCTGATTTAACCAGCCAATAGAATTTCAGAAGCTCTCATCCTATTGGCTGTTTTGAACAGCCAAAAGGATTTCAGTAGCTCTCATCCTATTGGCTGATTTGAATTTCCCAAATCAAATCAGCCAATAGGAATGCAAGGGACGCCATCTTGAATCACGTACCTTGCATTGAAGATTCAGTGTACGGCGGCGACCGTATGAAGAGGATGCTCCGCGCCGGGTTGAAGATAGAAGATGCCGCCTGTATGAAGATAGAAGAGGCCGTCTGGATGAAGACTTCTCGCCGCCTGGATGAAGATCGCTCAAGCGGGACTTCAAAAACTGTAAGTGGATCTTCGGGGGGGTTTTTTGGCTGTTTTTTTTTTTAGTTTAGGGTTTGGGCTTTTCGTAAAAGAGCTAAATGCCCTTTTAAGGGCAATGCCCATACAAATGCCTTTTCAGGGCAATGGATAGCTTAGTTTTTTTTAGATAGTTTTCTTTATTTTGTGGGTTTGGGGGGGTGGGAGTTTGTAATGTTAGTGGGTGTTTGTATGCAATGCCCTACAAAAGGCCCTTTTAAGGGCTATTGGTAGTTTATTCTAGATTAGGTTTTTTATTTTGGGGTGTTTTTTTTTTTTTAAAATGGATATTAGAATAGGAATAATGTTTATTATTTTTGATAATTTGTTTATTTTGTGTAATGTATTTTTTTTTTTCATTTTGGGGTGGGTTTTTATTTTTAGATTAGGGCTTGGGCTTCATAAAAAGAGCTGAATGCCCATTTAAGGGCATACAAATGCCCTTTTCAAGGCAATGGGTAGATTAGGTTTTACTTTATTTTTATTCTGTGGGTTTGGGGGGTTGGGGTTTGTATACTGTTAGGGGAAGTTTGTTTTGTAGCAAAAGAGCGGTTAATTTTAGGGCAATGCCGTACAAAAGGCCCTTTTAAGGGCCCACAAAAGGCCCTTTTAAGGAACCTTGGTAGTTTATTTTAGATTAGGGTTTTTTATTTTGGGTTGTTTTTTTATTTTTAAAGGGTATTAGAATAGGAATCATTTTTATTGTTTTAGATAATTTCGTTTGTTATTTTTTGTAATGGTAGTTTTTTTTATTTTTAGTAATTTTTTATTTTTTGTAATGTTAGGTTTTAGTGTAAGGCAGGTTAGGTTTTATTTCACATTTAAGTTTGTATTTATTTTAACTAGGTAGTTAGTAAATAGTTAATTAATATTTACTAACTAGTCTACCTAGTTAAAATAAATACAAATTTATCTGTGAAATAAAAATAAAACCTAAGCTAGCTACAATATAACTATTAGTTATTAGTATGTCTATTAGTTTTATTAGTATGTATTTAGTTTTAAATAGGTATTATTTAGTTAATAATTGTAACTTTAATTTAGCTCTAGTTTACGTTAGGGTTAGGTTTAGGGGTTAATATAGTTTAATTAAGGTTGTTGCGATGTGGGGGGCTGGCGGTTTAGGGGTTAATAGGTTTATTTAGTGTTAGTGACGTGGGAGGCCAGAGGTTTAGGGGTTAATAACTATTTAGTGGTGGCGATGTCGGTGAGCGGCGGAATAGGGGTTAAATATATTTATTATAGTGTGGATGATGTTGGGGTGCAGGGGAATAGGGGTTAATAACTTTAGTATAGAGGCGATATCGGGAGCGGCAGATTAGGGGTTAATAGCTTTATTTAGGTGGCGGCAATATCGGGAGCGGCAGATTAGTGGTGTTTAGATATGGGGTTTATGGTAGGGTGTTAGGTTTGAAAGTATCTCCCCCCCCTCCCCATAGACATCAATGGGGTTGCGTTACGGAGCTTTTCATTCCGCGCTTCAGATGTTACTTTTTTTTCTAACCCACTCTCCCAATTGATGTCTATGGGGGTAGCGTGCACGAGCACGTCAAAACAGCGCTTGTATTTTGTGTGGTATGGAGCTCAAGCAATAATATTGCACGCACCAGCCGGCTGTTTCAAAACTTGTAATGGCTGAGTTATAGGGGGTTAAATAATGTAACTTTTGTTGCAATCGTTAATTTCTCTATAGTGCACATAACTCGTAATCTAGGTGATTATAAAGTATGTGCATTGTTTCTTAATAGTTTATCTACTTTACACGATAAGTCTATCTATTTTGTCTTTCAATCTATTTATCTATCTATCTGTCTGTTCTGTCTATCTATCTATCTATATCTATCTACCTGTCCTATCTATCTATCTCTATCTATCTGTCTGTCTGTTCTATCTGTCTATCTATCTATCTATCTATCTATCTATCTATCTGTCTGTTCTATCAGTCTGGCTGTCTCTATCTATCTATCAATCTATCTATCTATCTACAGTATCTATCTATCAATCTATCTATCTATCTATCTATCTATCTATCTATCTATCTATCTATCTATCTATCTATCAACACTACGGAATTTTGCGGTGCTATATAAAGCAATAATAAAAATAATAGATTGAATTCATAACATATAATATAATTACAAGTCATCTTTAGATATCTTTTTTAGATGTCCCAGAAATATAAATCTTGGTGTCCTAAATAGGTATACAGACTTGTGTAGGATGATTTATCAAAGAGTATTAAAAAGTGTATAAGAAATAACTGGAACTTTTAAAGCTGTATGAAGAAACTTTAAAATCAACAGCGCCACCAACTGGTAAAGATGAGGAATTAATTTAAAAGTTTAATGCTGGATGATGTATATCAGGGATGGCCAATTGACGGCCCGAGGGCACTAGTTTTTGTGGCCCTTCAGGTGAAGCAGAACTAGCAATGGCCCAGATTACAAATGGAGTGCTAATTATAGCACCGGACGTGATATCAATTTTACTGGACCAGGCTAAAATGAGTGCGAAAATTGAGTCCATGGTAAAACAGATTTACCAGAGATGGTTTCACACGGCCGACACTTTCAATAGAGATGGCGACCATGCTAAATATCACTCATATTACAAGTTAAAAGTTATGGGTTACGCTCAAGCCAAAGTAGTACTAGAATTACCACTACCTGAGAACTAAATTAATGTGTTTGGGTTAAAAAAAAGTTACACAAATCACATGCAAAATTATTACACTCATAAAAAAACTAAATGTAATAAAAAATATCAATTTAATATTGAAATAAATGTTTTAAAAAGGTTAAAATGGATATGGTATACTGTATGTCAAGGTTTTTGACTGGGAAGGGCTCTAAAGTATATATATATACATGTCTAAATATTTGTATGTGTAATATTTTGTATGTGTGTATGTATATATGTGCATATGTGCATTTATATGTGTAAATATGTATAAACACATACATATATATATAACAAAATAAAAATAAAATTTTTATTAATTGAAGAGCATATGTATTTGAAGTATTCCTAGTGTACCTTTAGCTTTAGAGCAGTTGGTCTAGCACACTTTCAGATTAGTGCTCGAGCGGAAAAAAAAAGGAAAGGCTTTTTAGGGAGCCCCATAGAAGTCTAAGGGGAAAAGGGAGTTGCGATATCCGACCGCCAGATGTTGGCACACCTCAGTCTTTCACTTGCGCCTTAAATTTTTACTTTTAACTTGTAATACCAGCACTAACATGGAAGTGCTATTGATTTGCCTTGAGCACAGATTGGGGTCAATTTATCAAATCTCGGGCAAACATGATTCGCTGTAACGCATCATGTCCGACTGACATCGCTAAATGCCGACAGCATACGCTGTTGGCATTTATCACTGCACAAGCATTTCTTGTGAAATGTTTGTGAAATGCCACCCCGTGCACATTCGCGGCCAATCTGCAGCTAGCAGGGGGTGTCAATCATCCTGATCAGATCAGGATGATTGCTGTCTATGACCGCTGCTTCTTAACTTATGTTTCTGGCGGGCCAAAAACATCAGCCGGAGAAAGCAGCATCCGCTGCTTATTAAATCTTCCCCATAGTGTTTAAGATGGATAAAAATAAAATATCGATCCACTTGTAATCTAGGCCAACGTGTTCCATAGTTTTTGTGGCCCTCGGAAAAAAAACAGAAATAAAAATGAGTCACTTCCGGTTGGGCGGAGCTAGTGAAGGGCGCGCTAGCACTGGGCTCTGTGGAGAAGGGCAAGTTTCCACCACACCATAGCGTTTAGATTCCTTGGCCGCAACTGAATATTGGCTTGGAATCGTCAGGTGGATTTGGGGTTCGCTTGAAAGTCAGGTTTATGCCATTAGGCTCGGTCGGTTAGAGCCCAACACAAAGACAAGAAATGTTGGAACCTTAGACCTCCCCCCCCTGTCCTATCTATCTATCTCTATCTATCTGTCTGTCTGTTCTATCTGTCTATCTATCTATCTATCTATCTATCTATCTATCTATCTATCTATCTATCTATCTGTCTGTTCTATCAGTCTGGCTGTCTCTATCTATCTATCAATCTATCTATCTACAGTATCTATCTATCAATCTATCTATCTATCTATCTATCTATCAACACTACGGAATTTTGCGGTGCTATATAAAGCAATAATAAAAATAATAGATTGAATTCATAACATATAATATAATTACAAGTCATCTTTAGATATCTTTTTTAGATGTCCCAGAAATATAAATCTTGGTGTCCTAAATAGGTATACAGACTTGTGTAGGATGATTTATCAAAGAGTATTAAAAATTGTATGAGAAATAACTGGAACTTTTAAAGCTGTATGAAGAAACTTTAAAATCAACAGCGCCACCAACTGGTAAAGATGAGGAATTAATTTAAAAGTTTAATGCTGGATGATGTATATCAGGGATGGCCAATTGACGGCCCGAGGGCACTAGTTTTTGTGGCCCTTCAGGTGAAGCAGAACTAGCAATGGCCCAGATTACAAATGGAGTGCTAATTATAGCACCGGACGTGATATCAATTTTACTGGACCAGGCTAAAATGAGTGCGAAAATTGAGTCCATGGTAAAACAGATTTACCAGAGATGGTTTCACACGGCCGACACTTTCAATAGAGATGGCGACCATGCTAAATATCACTCATATTACAAGTTAAAAGTTATGGGTTACGCTCAAGCCAAAGTAGTACTAGAATTACCACTACCTGAGAACTAAATTAATGTGTTTGGGTTAAAAAAAAAGTTACACAAATCACATGCAAAATTATTACACTCATAAAAAAACTAAATGTAATAAAAAATATCAATTTAATATTGAAATAAATGTTTTAAAAAGGTTAAAATGGATATGGTATACTGTATGTCAAGGTTTTTGACTGGGAAGGGCTCTAAAGTGTATATATATATACATGTCTAAATATTTGTATGTGTAATATTTTGTATGTGTGTATGTATATATGTGCATATGTGCATTTATATGTGTAAATATGTATAAACACATACATATATATATAACAAAATAAAAATAAAATTTTTATTAATTGAAGAGCATATGTATTTGAAGTATTCCTAGTGTACCTTTAGCTTTAGAGCAGTTGGTCTAGCACACTTTCAGATTAGTGCTCGAGCGGAAAAAAAAGGAAAGGCTTTTTAGGGAGCCCCATAGAAGTCTAAGGGGAAAAGGTAGTTGCGATATCCGACCGCCAGATGTTGGCACACCTCAGTCTTTCACTTGCGCCTTAAATTTTTACTTTTAACTTGTAATACCAGCACTAACATGGAAGTGCTATTGATTTGCCTTGAGCACAGATTGGGGTCAATTTATCAAATCTCGGGCAAACATGATTCGCTGTAACGCATCATGTCCGACTGACATCGCTAAATGCCGACAGCATACGCTGTTGGCATTTATCACTGCACAAGCATTTCTTGTGAAATGTTTGTGAAATGCCACCCCGTGCACATTCGCGGCCAATCTGCAGCTAGCAGGGGGTGTCAATCATCCTGATCAGATCAGGATGATTGCTGTCTATGACCGCTGCTTCTTAACTTATGTTTCTGGCGGCCCAAAAACATCAGCCGGAGAAAGCAGCATCCGCTGCTTATTAAATCTTCCCCATAGTGTTTAAGATGGATAAAAATAAAATATCGATCCACTTGTAATCTAGGCCAACGTGTTCCATAGTTTTTGTGGCCCTCGGAAAAAAAACAGAAATAAAAATGAGTCACTTCCGGTTGGGCGGAGCTAGTGAAGGGCGCGCTAGCACTGGGCTCTGTGGAGAAGGGCAAGTTTCCACCACACCATAGCGTTTAGATTCCTTGGCCGCAACTGAATATTGGCTTGGAATCGTCAGGTGGATTTGGGGTTCGCTTGAAAGTCAGGTTTATGCCATTAGGCTCGGTCGGTTAGAGCCCAACACAAAGACAAGAAATGTTGGAACCTTAGACCCCCCCCCCCCCCGGACTAACGGAGGATTGGGGCTTAAGTAAGAAATAAGCAAGGATGCTGCCTGCTGAGTTACGGAGGTGTCTGGGAGGTGTAGCCCTGTGTAAAGAAGGTGAGCGGTAGAGCCTCTTAAACGATCTCCACGGCCCCTGGGTGGAAGCGGAGGACAAGGAAGCTGTCAGCAAAATTATTGAAGTATAAGTATTCCGGCGCTGAAGTAAAAGAGTGAGTTTTATCTGGGGCTACCCTCCTCTTTCTGCCTGCTATTGTCTGGGAACTGCTTTTCTGCTGGGTGCTTTGGCTGGGGACTGGCTGAGAGTTCTCAATGCAATACTGGACTGCTAATAACAGCTATGTCTGCTTATGCTATTAACCTAACCTTTAAAAGCTGACTGCAAAATGGGTTATATTAACGTGAGAAAATAGGTGAAGTTTTCCACTAACAAAGGTTTTAAGAAGCTGATGTGAAGTAAGCCTGCCTAAAAAAATCTGTCACACTTGCCAAAGAGATTAGCCCTACATTCCTTCTGACATAAAGGCTCAATTTTGCTACTCTGACACAGGTTAAGCCGGTATTTATAGTTATTTATAGTTAGTAACTACCCAGAAAGCCTGTAGGAGGAGTAAGGGAACTTTACCTACTTTATATACATTCTGTGGCTGGGTGTGTGCTTTGGAATCGGGACTTGATCCTGTTATATTAAGCAGCTGTCGGAAGCCCTGCTCTGCCAATAAATCTGTTGGTGGAGTCAATACGCCATCCAGCGTCTCTACCTATATCCAGGACTAAAGGTTAATTGGATGCTGGAGGGTTTTTTTTTTCTGCTCTCTGATGCCAGTAAGAAGTTGAGGTTGGAGGATCCTGAGGAGTTGGGCACATTGTTATCACTGCAGGAAGGTTGAAGGCTGTTGATACCGGAGGTGTCCGGCGCTGGCAATTTCCTCCCTCAGTCTAAGAAAGGATCTGCTGACTCCCTGGAAGGGATCTCCAAATTTTAGCAGAAGCAGCTCTCTCCAAGCGCAAGTTCACTTCTTTAAACACTAGTGGCCCTGTGCAGGTTGATCGCATACCTGACTGAGTACTTTAACGTAACTATAAATTTTCTTTGGGTCTCACGAACCAAGATTGACTGGAACTGTCCCCAGCCTGGGATGGCTCGTGCATAAGCGAACAGGGAAACCTTCACTCCAATCATCCCCAAAATATTGGAGGTGTTTTGCCAGGCCAAGGCAGCATCTCTATTTTGTTATAAACTTGGAGACTTGGCAACACAGCATTACGTTTCCTCCCTTAGGAGCCTCCTTGAATGCACTGTGAATTTTCAATCAGTACCCTAGGGGCTTTAAAATCTATCGGATTTGGGGCTCATAAATCCTATAGTTGTGGTTTGTGACTTTTTAACCCTATTTCCTTTCCTAGGACATAAGGAACATATAATAACTATTTGGATAATAGAGGTTTTCTCAATAGTCATTTTGAAATACATGGGTATTTTTTTTGTTTATTTTTTTTTGTTCATGCTCTTAATAATGGCTGTTTAGATACCTGGGATTGGCTAGGGCAGTTCTTATGTTTTGTTATAGGCACTATGATGTTACATTGTGATCTAACGCTTGTTTAAGGTCACAAAGCTTGCATAAGAATTCGCTACTATTCTTTAACAGTCCACTAAAGTCTCCCTCTTCTACAGCTAAATATAACAGCTAATTGTGTGTAGCATCAATCTCAAGTACCTTGGTAGTCCTGCTTAGCTAGGACTCCATTATAGAGCAGGTAATATAACACATATACACTTCCACTCACTGTCTGAATTAGTCTTGTTTCTTTTCACATAGTCACTCACATTTTGTTTCCCTTTTTTCTTTCCCTTCTTCTTCCTCTTTTTTTTGTTTCCTTTCTTTCCTGAACCCGGTGAGAAGTATACGTAAAGTTCAGCTCGTGTTAGATTATTTCTGGAACAAGACCTTTAGACAATCCCACTCTAAACCAAATTTAGCAATTCTCACGGTCGATGCCGAGAAGGCATTCAACTTGATCGGCTGGGACCATCTGTTCACCTCCCTGGAAGGATTTGGGATGATAGGGCCCTTTCAACAGTTTGTACGTATGCTTTATCAGAATCCACTATCAGCTATCACAGTGAATGGAGATATTTCAGACAGATTTCCTTTGAAGAGAGGTACGCGACCGGGTTGCCCGCTATCGCCACTACTATTTAACCTTTCTCTAGAACCCCTCGCAATTTATCTGAGACAGGAATTGAGGGGGATTAGATTAGAAGGACAAGAAGTGGTCTTATTTTTATTTGCAGATGACCTCTTATTATTCTTGAGTCACACATCACAGTCTATACCACAGGTTTTGCAAATGTTCAGGATGTTTAGTTCTTTCTCCGGATATAAGATTAACAATGAAAAATCTGAGTTACTATGGATATATAAACCGCTCCGCAGAGTGCCTCATCCTTTTCATGAAACCAACCATATCCGGTAATTGGGAATAACTTTAAGTAATGACTCGGGACAATGGTATGAGTTAAACTTTCCCAAATGTATTATGGACTTGCAGGATAAGTTGCAGATCTGGGCTAATCTTCCCTTGAGTATTTCAGCTCGAATAATGTTCATCAAGGCTATTCTCTTTCCTAAACTTCTATATTTTCTTCAAAATATCCTTTTTATATAACAATAATGGGACATTTCTCTACTCCACAGGATCTTTCATAATTTCATATGGCGAGGTAAGAAGCCACGTATATCATTACTTACCCTAACACTTTCGAAAGTTTTTGGGGGTTTAGCCTGTCCAAATATTAGATTTTATAATTACGCTGCCTTATGTAAATTTGCACTTGACTGGATCACTGAAAAAGAGCGGGTTACTTTGTACGAATTAGAGTTGAATCTGATAGCCCCTTTTGCCTTAAAAGCGATCTTACATTGCCCAGTTGCAAAATTGCCTTCCAGTATAATACAGCTTTCTACCTTCAAAGACATAGTAGGTGCTTGGCAGAAGATGTGTTTGGAAATTAAGAATGACTTCCGTAAATCCGAGTTTCTACCTATACTTGGCAACTCAAGTTTTCCGCCAGGACTGATTAAGTCTGTCTTCTCGACATGGGCACATAAAGGTCTCTACTCAATAGGACAGGTCTGTGAGAAGAAGAAACCTGTAATGAAAGCTTTTGACGATTTAAGAGATAAATATAATTTATGAAAAACATCTTTCTATGCCTATTTGCAAGTAAGACATTGGGTAGGGAACTTGAGGGCAGAAGCGGGCCCAGAGCTAGATATGGGGAATCTAGGTAAAATACACAAATTATATTATGAAGGGATTAATAACATCTCACAGATATACAAACTGCTGATCAATTTTCATGGGGAATCCCATATCAAAAAATGAATTAGGAAATGGAGCAAGGCGATGCTGCAAGTGGAAAGGTGATTGTTAATAGTGTTTCCCTAACAGCCAAGGCAACAGTCTCCATTAGTTGGAGAGAATCACATACTAAACTATTGAACATGGTCTATTTATCTCCGGCTAGACTAGCTATATGGGTCAGCGGCCAAGGAAATGCCCCAAATGTAGGCAGGATATGGCAGATCTAATAACAGGTAGCCCTCAGTTTACGCTGGGGTTAGGTTCCAGAAGGAATGGTTGTAAATCGAAACCGTTGTAAATTGAAACCCAGTTTATAATGTAAGTCAATGGGAAGTGAGGGAGTTAGGTTCCAGGCCCCTCTCAAAATAGTCATAAGTAACACTTACATTATACATTATTTTTAAAGCTTTGAAATGAAGACTTTAAATGCTAAACAGCATTATAAACCTAATACAATAATCACACAACACAGAATATATAATTAAACTAAGTTAAATGAACAAAAACATTTGCTAAACAGCATTATAAACCTAATAAAATAATCACACAACACAGACTTTACTTGCATTTTCTGCAAACAGTTCTTTCTATGCATTACAATCTGGACTGATTTATATACAGGAAGATCTAGTTCCTTTGAAATCTGCTCTATAGCTCAGGTCTGGTTAAACTGATTAATTTCAGCTTGCTTGGCTTTGCTGCAACACAAGCAGACAGCTCCACCTACTGGCTATTTTCATCAATGCACTGCTTCTCAATGCTTTTCAATAGCAGTCACATGACTAGGAAAAAAGGTTGTTATTCTGAAACGGTGTAAATTGAACCGTTGTAAACCGAGGGCCACCTGGTGTACATTGTTTCTGGGCATGCCCTAAAGTGATGCAATTTTGGCACAAAGTCAATTTCTGGTGCAGTAAGGTACTGGGAACCCAGATCAAACTTGCGCAAATTGAGTTATTTTTCCTCTCTAGATATACTGCTGACAAGCCCAATTTTAGATTTTTGAATACAATGGTACTTGTAGGTAGGAATGTGATATTAATGAATTGGAAAGGTAGGGTAGGTCCCAGTGCCCAGTATCAGATAATACTGGAACAGTATAATATTAGGATTTATAATAACAGACAAATACCTCGCTTTTTTGTTAAGTGGAAATTAATGATTATGTCCCTCCCCTTAGAGGCACAACTTCAAATAGAGTTCTGAATGGTTCAAACAGCAGGTAGAAAAGGCCCAGCTTCCAAGGCCCTGGTTAGCCGGAGATATTGGGCAGTGAGGGAGAGGCACCCCTTCTTCCTTGTCTCTCTCTTCCCCTTTTTCTCTCTTTTTCTCCCTCCTCTCCCCCCTTCCACCCCCCTTTTTTTATTATATGGTGAGAGTTTATCTTCATATGCCCTCGGATATGGAGGGTTGGTAATTTAATCTCAAAGAGATATTGCTTATAATCATTAGATGGAAGCTAGTGATAAATATAACTAGCTAACTGATGTATCTTTAGTATCTGTTTTATGACAGTTTATTTTCTGAGAATTAACACCCGAATAGTTAAGTTAAATTTTATTATGAAGGGAAAATTGAAAAAGGGAAGCAAGGGAAGAGAAAGGTATAAATAAGGTACACCTGGGACTTCACAATAGATTTCTGAAGTTATTTTTGGAGAAGGGATTCATTTCTTAATATTTTTTTTTTTAATTTCCTGTTCGGTTGTAATGTTAAAGGGATACTAAACCCAAATTCTTTTTCATGATTCAGATAGAGCATGCAATTTTAAGCAACTTTCTAATTTACTCCTGTTATCAATTTCTCTTCATTCTCTTGCTATCTTTATTTGAAAATGCAAGACTGTATGGTTAGGAGTCGACCCATTTTTGGTTCAGCACCTGGGTAGAGCTTGCTGATTGGTTTGCTACATTTAGCCACCAATCAGCAAGCGCGACCCAGAATCTGAACCAAAAATGGTACGGCTCCTAATCTTACATTACTGCTTTTTCAAATAAAGATAGCAAGAGAACAAAGAAGAATTGATAATAGGAGTAAATTGGAAGTTGCTTAAAATTGCATGCTCTATCTGAACCATGAAATAAAAAAGCTGTGTTTAGCATTCCTTTAATAGAATGTAAAGTCAGAATATTTTGATATCAATTTAAAAAATACCAACAGCATGTTTATAGGGAGTGTAGTGGCTGACCGTCTCTCCGATGAATCTTTTTGCTGTTTCTGTTCAACTATTTGTGATTTATTAAGCATAGATTTAATCTTCACGTCCTGAAGATTAAATTTTTCTGATATGCTTTATTCAATGATTGTTGGGTTTAATAAAAATGAGTGTGTTTTGGTGGCCACAAAGTGCAGACAGAGGATACCCTACAACCTTACCTAAATTTGGCACTGTGCCACTGAATATTTTTAGGAACTTTTTTCTTCCCATTTTTCTTCTATTATCTAATTTGCTTTGTTATCTTGGTCTCCTTTGTTAAAAAGTATAGCTAGGTAGGCTTAAAGGGACATTAAACACTTTGAGATGGTAATATAAAATGATAAATTGTATATAATAAAACAACTCTGCAATATACTTTCATTATTTATTTTGTCCTTTTTGCCTGTAATTCCATTCTGAAATTGTGAGCTGTTCAGTTCCTGTTAGAAATGGAAGTGCAGAACACTGTTAAATCCAGCACAACCATTGGCTGCACACTCTAGTGACCTATTTATAACTGACACTAATTGGCCACAGCAGAGAAGGTAACACAAGTTACAACATGGCAGCCCCCAGTGTTTTATAGACACTAAAACTTTACACTTATTTTGTCACTTTTTAAACAACTAATGAAACTTTAAAAAATACATCTACATGTTAGTCATGGACTAATCTTTTCTTTAAATGCATCATTCTATCTAGCATGTATTTAGTGTTTAATGTCCCTTTAAGAGCTTCATATTGGTGGCTGCATATATATCATTATAGTGGCTCACCAGATGTGTTCAGATAGCTCCCAGTAGTACATTGCTGCTCCTTCAACAAAGAATACTTAGAGAATGAAACAAATTAGATAATAGAAGTAAATTATTGTTTAAAATTGTATGCTCTACCTGAATCATAAAAGAAAAATGGTGGGTTTCATGTCCCTTTAAGGCTTCTAAAATATTGACCTGTTGCCCTTGAGACTTCGACAATATTGATACGTAGCCCCCATGTGCTAGGGAGTTGGCCATAACTGATGCGTAACAAAGCAGTGACTTCAGGGTGCCGTGACAAACCAGGATTTGAGGATATCCAAACTAGAGCGCAAGTGTTAACATCACTGTAACAGCTATGCTCAGCTGGGGATATCCACAAGTTAGAGTCTATTATAGTTCCTTTAAGACAAAACCACAACAACAAATATTATTTTTACTTATTAGCAAATTGTTTTTTTCTCCGGTGCTTTTAGCTCTCTTCAAAGCAGTTCTCCTATTTAAACGGCTTATCACTGATCTGTAAATGCATCAGTTCTGTCACACGGTTGTGACAATGGGGCATATTTATCAAGCTCTGTATGGAGTTTGATGCCCGTTTCCGTGTGAGCCTTCAGGCTCGCTGGAAACAGAACTTATGAAGCAGCCGCTGCTCCATAACTTGTCCCCCTGCTTGTAGGCGGCGGACAGAAATCAACCCGATCGAATATGATCGGGTTGATTGACACCCCCTGCTAGCGGCCTATTGGCCGTGAATCTGCAGGGGGCGGCATTGCACCAGCAGTTCACAAGAACTGCTGGTGCAATGATAAATGCCGACAGCGTATGATACATGATACGTTACTTCGCTCGCACATTGTTAAATATGGCCCAATATGTGTTGTCCAAAATGGCAGCCCCCAGTACAAAGAGGCCAAGCTTCAGCAGCTCTCACCTTTTTGGTGTTAAAATAGAAGAAATAACATGGTGAGTAGCCTTCTACTGTAGTTGTGTTAAATAGTTAATTAGCCCTTTAAAGGGACAGTTTACTCAAAAATGTTCTCCCCTTTAATTTGTTCCAAATTAACCACTTTACCTGCTGGAGTGTATTAAATTGTTTACAAGCATTTCCATAACCATTATATTGGCATTTGAAATAGTTTATTTAGCCTGAGGTATCCCCACCCATCCTGAAAGTTTTTGGCCTTAAGGCCAAGTTGTGTAAACACAGACAGCAGAATAAATTACACTCCCAGTGGGGTATAGAAGAGATAAGGTAATAAAATGTTAATTTTCCATTGATCTCTCCAAGTATTGGTGATTGTTTTATGGACAGATATAAAATAAAGAAGCAGGTATATGTACACAATGTGATAAAGTAATGAGATCTGATTATACTTACAAGCTCAACCTATTTTATTAGGTTGTGGCCTTAAAACACAAAATCAGCTAATTCATATACACAAATAAGCCTTATAAGCAAATCTCATACATTTTTTACTCTGCAGCTGGTAAAAAAAGCAAATGGAAACAATGTAAGGGAGAAACAATTTTATACTATACTGTACCTTTAAGATACTTTTTGATAAATACCAGCCACCCAGTTTTACAAAACATTCTGACTTTTCCAGACTTTTTTTGGTCTCAGTGTAACTGTGCTGTTCCCACGTTACCTGTTTAATGCGGAGGGCCTGTTGGCGGTCTGCATTATTTGCCAGTTTAAGGTATTCGGCCACGTTATCATCCCTTGCCTCTTGCTCGATCTTAATCTGTTCAGTAATTTTGAGGATTTTTTGGTGTAGATGATCCATAGCTGCCTTTGTGCGCTGAGGGTCTGGGGCCCCCTCTGGGACTTCCAGGCTGATGTTTCCCTCTGAGCCGCCATGTGCAGTACTAGGGGGGAGGCTCAAGGTGCTTAGATCTCCTTTATCGACCTGCTGAGAACAGAAAAGATGGCGTTTTAAGAGAAGTATACACATAATCTATACAGAGGTATATAATTACAGTGAAGCACACAGATTCTGTCAGCTTTATTTTGCAAAAAGTAGCAGTGCTTATCACTATAGCCAGATACATAGATCATGCAGTTTGTGACTGAAGATGAAGAATTTGTAACCAAGATTGTGATTCAGATAGGGAATACAGTTTTTAAAAAGTTTCCAATTTATCTATTAGCAAATTTGCTACATTCCCAAATAGAACTGCTATCTAGTGCTCTTGAAAATGGATCACACTCTTGCAAAACTGTTGCAAAAAGTGCTGCAGATACTTGCACGCTCCTGAACTTACAGCCTTGCTTTTCAACAAAAGATATCAAAAGAACAAGGAACATTTGATAATAGAAGGAAATTAGAAAGTTGTTTAAAATTGCATGCTCTACCTGAATTATGAAATAAAATGTTTGGGTTTTATGTCCCTTTAAGGCCCACAAGTTTGTATTACTATAGCCAGATGCAGAGCCTGCTTCTG
This sequence comes from Bombina bombina, assembly GCF_027579735.1. Taxonomy (NCBI): domain Eukaryota; kingdom Metazoa; phylum Chordata; class Amphibia; order Anura; family Bombinatoridae; genus Bombina; species Bombina bombina. The sequence goes on from NC_069501.1 coordinate 417,399,261, forward strand.
TAACATTCCACAAAACCTGTCACTTTGTTACAACTGATAACAAAGAACCTGTCACTGCTAGTGTTAGGCAAAGATCCTGCAATCCCAAAAACAGAGTCATAGCATGTAATACATACAGCAGTCAAAAAACGTTCACCCCCTACATCTAAACATAGAAAAGCTACAATAAGAGGATGCATAATTAATTTAACAGGACAACTATACCAACCATAGAAATAGACACAGAATATTCCACTTCTAATACAAAAAACACCAAATGTGTCTTCTACAAATAAATAAAAACTGCCACCCCTATGTACATACACTGACCCAGCCAATCCTAGACTCAGAACAGGCTAATGAGAGGATTAGACAACAAATATGAAAAAAAAAAATCTAAACCAAGAAATTGCCATTGCGAACAAAAAACATAAAACCATTCCGTCAGTTTTATACCCAGACATTTTCATCTCTAGAGACTCATACAATTTTTTTTTCTTTCAAGATTCAGATAGAACATACAATTTTAAACAACTGTTCAATTTACTTCTATTATCATTTACATTTGCTTCATTCTCTTGGTATCCTTTGTTGAAGGAGCAGCAATGCCCTACTGGGAGCTAGCTGGTGAGCGAATGACAAGAGGCATATATGTGCGGCCAGCAATCAGCAGCTTTCTCCCAGTAGTGCCTTGCTGCTAAACCTACCTAGGTATGATTTTCAACAAAAAATACCAAGAGAATGAAGTAAATTCAATAATAGAAGTAATTTAACTCTCTTAAAAATTGAATGTGATATTCAACAACAAAAGTTATCTTTGAGTTTCATGTACAGACATGGTTGCCACCAAAATCTGCCACTTACCAAGAGACTGTCACTATGTAAACCAAACACACTATGCTAACGGGTGAGCTAGCTAAGAAGCCCATCACTCTTAAACCAAGATACAGAGCTTGCAACTCTAGGTACAGTCTGTCTCACCTACAGTATAATATAGAGTCTGTCCCCTAGTGCTAAACAAAAAAACTGCAACTCCTGGAGCTAAACTGAGCCTTTTATCTTTCAGTCCCTAGAGTCAGACACTGAGCCTGTCACCCCTAATATTAGCGAAAGACCTTACCCACACTAAAAGCATACAAAGTACTTCCCCTAGTGCCTAGAGGTATTGAACTTGCTATTGCTAGTCTTAGAGCCAGACCAACTCTACCCTCATAAAGTCCAGCACATAAAGTCCAGATGCTGTTAGAACCAGATTGATAGCCTGCTATAAGATACAGATACAGCAAAACTAACCAGACAATTATTTATAAACTAACCTTGTATCAGCTAATTGCTTTCCAAATTAAAAATTTACTATGTACAAATCAGATTTTATAGAGATAGATATACAGATAGCTAGACATACAGAAAGACAGAGTCAGACAGGTAGAAATGTAGATCGATCGATCGATAGACAGACAGACATACAGAAAGACAGACAGGCAGAAAGGTAGACAGATAGATAGATAGATAGATAGATAGATAGATAGATAGATAGATAGGCAGACATACAGAAAGACAGACAGACAGATAGAAAGCTAGACAGATAGATAGACATACAGAAAGACAGACAGATAGGCAGACATACAGACAGAGACTGACAGACAGACAGGTAGAAAGCTAGATAGACAGATAGATAGACATACAGAAAGAAAGACAGAGACAGACAGACAGGTAGAAAGCTAGACAGATAGATAGAGATACATAAAGACTGAGACAGATAGACAGGTAGACAGATATATAGATATATAGAAAATACAAGACAAAACACACAATGATCCAATGTTAAATTGAATCACTATCTGACCTTCATGTCCCAAGTATCCTATATTCCAGTAATGTAGTTTACATGGGGTCTGTGCTAAGGAAAACAGCAGGGACATGTCTGAAGTTTGTCATGAGAATACATATCTGATGCACAAATGGGGAATGGATGACGAGGAAGGAGGAAGAACTGAGGAAGTTACAGAAACACTAGCTGAGAGTCAGATGTACAGTAACTAAAGCTGAGGCTTATTTACTTCCCAATTTTGCAAAAAAGTCAAATTCAGGGCAAATTAGAAAGAAACACAACAGCAAATATATTACCAGTCAGAAATGAAACCTTTAACAAGTAGGCCAAACCTATTGCAACAGATCCTTTTGTAGTGGATATAATATACAGCTATGTGCATGTGTTTTTAAGACACATTAATTTACCTCCAGTGCACTGCATCCTGATGTCAAGCATGTAGCTAACTCCATAAGTGTCTCTCGAAAAAGGATTTCAAAGTCCCTTAAACCCATATCTAAAGTTTATCCTATTCTGAACACAATACTTCATAGTCTCTATTATAAGTGTCTCTAATTAATCCAAACACAATGTTGGAAGATCCCTACTTCCAGTTGTAATGTTTTCATCAACATGGCAAGCTGCTCCCCAGCTATAGAAGAGCAGTCACATCAGAATCTATTCACACACTCAGTTACCCTGCCCTGTTAGTTCAGCTACAGTCACCTCTCTCACATTTATATATTGTGACCACACACATCTATTAAACACGTCAATAAACAATGACACACACAAATCTATTTTCTATTGGTCATAAAAATATTCCATAAAAATAACATTTAAGAAATACCATTTTCAGCTATTTGCTTTTATTTATGCACTATTATATGTTTATTCCATTAAAAGGCACAGACTGAGGTTTTCAAATTTGACAAAATATAAAAATACTTTAAAAATATTTCTTTAGGGTGTAAAATAATGTTTAATCATTTATTACAATCTTACTTAATTTGTAAGTATTCTAAATTTAGTGCAGGAATATGTCAAACTTTTAAGTTCCATTTCTCAGCATTAGCACTTCAGTACAAGGAATTAGTGTTTTTTTCCCATGTTCTGAGCTTGCAGAATTCTCTTCCACATTTTAGTGAGACATTAAATTATTTCCTTGACCTTATTCTATACAAATAAAGCTTTATGTTGCAATAATAAAAAGTGACAAAAAAAAAACCCCATCAGCAAAACAACTCTCATAGGGGCACTCTGAAAGTGTAACCTCTGCATTTCCTAATATGTCTTCTCACCTTTGTGAACAGACTTTAGAGAATAACATTTTGTTTTGTTTCTGGACATAAAACTTGCTTTGTGTATCTAAATCATTGCTTTAAGCACACATTTTAAAACCAAATATTTAATAAAAGTGAGTTATGAAATAATTGCATTTTTTTAAATAACAACCAGCTCAAAAGAATAAACAAATGTGAATCTCTAAGGAAATTAAGTAAGTTTTAAGATCATTATTTCCCCAGAGAGCAATTTATCTTTGTGTCCCCACACGTTACTCTACTTACATTGGCTCCCAGCAGAGGGTTTACAAGCTGCATTCTTCCAGGCCCAGCTTCTGCAGGAAATATTTCAGGTAACAATAGACCCAAAGGGCTGGTGCACAAGGCTTGTCCGAGGACCCCTACAAAAGGCAGTTCCTCCTCCCCCTCCCTCATAATGGATACCAAGTTAAGGAATGACCACAGAATAGATAGGGGGGGGGGGAGGATAAAGAGGGTGTGAGAGACTGAGAAGATGAGGAGACAGAATTATGTGGGTAAAGAAATATACCAAAATGAGATGAGTCAAAAGGAGGAAAGAAAATAGGGAGAAAAGGAAAATCTAAAGGAGATCAGATAGTAGGAGGTAAGACAGGGACACGACATGTGACTAGTGAAGATAATGTAGATGTTACAATATGAAAAATAAACAGACAATCAGGAGGCAGATAATGTAGGTGAGAAAGGAAAAATGGGGAGGTCAGGGGAAATGGGTCAGAGAATGACAAGAACAACAATAGGGAAGAAATGGGAATAGGAATGGAATACAGAGAGCCCTGGTAATAGTGGAGGCAAATGAAATATGGCAAATTGAGATAGGACTAAGGGAGACCAGACATATATGGGAAAAGATGGAATGTAATGGAGGAGAGAAGGAAAATAAAATGAGACAGAAAAAAAGATAAAGGAGAGAGATTTTTAAGGAGGTGGAAGAGGAGAACGGGGAAAAAGAAGGTAACATGAAAATACAGAAAAGGCAATAGGGTCACAGGATATGAAGGTGATAGCTTCACGCTGCATCAACTGGAATAAATGCTGTGAAAATGCAAAATAGATTAAACAGAAACAGAAGAATGCACAGCACAGGTTTTCCAGTGAGACCAGACACCAGAATGCTTTCCCCATACACAGTGGCCAGGGGATGGTTCTGTCCCAGCATGCATTGCCAATCAATGCTGAGCACAGTGATCCATCAGCCCTCAGGGGGACAAAGGGACACTAGGACACAACTGTAAAGATTGATTTGGGGATGTTTACATCACATATTTAATAAGGAAGAGGCCAGGCTTGCAGCATGTAAAGCCAAGCACAAACACAGATGTGTCAGGGAACACAAGTTTATGGGATATGCTTCCAAATTGGAGGTGCACACACTGATGAACAATTTGTTTGCTTTGTACAGCACTTCATTGTATCTATAGCCATAAGTGGACAGCACTGCTAAGAAATACAGCTACATCTAGCTGACACAAAGTGGAAACTTGTTCTCCCCCTAATTACCATTTTTTTGAAAGAAACAAAACGGCTAACATATTCCAGTTATTGATCTAACCATACTTATTTAAAAAAGATATTTTTGGCATATAATGTATTATTTTTTTTGCTGTGTTCAAATTTTTTAACAGTTACCCAGTTAACAGGCACACAGATTATTTACTGACTTTAATAGCTGACGATATCCACTGCACATAAGCTGTACAATTATTGTTTATTGTATTACAATAATAATCATTTCAGGTACAGGATAATTTATCTATACATTTTACACTAACAATGTATTGAGGTAGATAGACTCTAGCAGGCAGGCCCTAAGCAAAATATAACTTAGCCCCCCCCCCCCCCCCATTAGTTCAATAAGCTAACTGCAATATGTTATAATGCTGCTGTATTACCACTGAGTAACACTACACTACATGCACACAATAACAAATACATAGGTGGCAGGAGCACATATTAGTGTCCTAGCTTGGAAATAATGTTAGCAGAGCAATAATGCAAATTGATTTTAAATTTCCATGTAAATGGACACTAAAGTCAAAATTAAGTTCTAATGATTCAGACTGAGCAAAAATAATTTCAAATTCACTTTGGTTATCAAATTGTGCACAGTCTTTTTATGCACACATTTTCAGAGGCAGCAGCTCCTACTGAGTGTATGCAAGAATTCCCAGTGTATATGTATCTGAATCTGTGATTGGTTGATGGCTGTCACATGATACAAGAGACAGGGTAATGGAAGAAAACTCTGAAATACATCAGAAAAAAATCTACTGCTCATTTGACACTCCGTGTTATTGGATTGTCTTTTTATTGTGCATTTTGGTAATTTAGCAATTCTGCCGTGTTTAATGTTCCATTAAAGGGATCTTTATTTTGATAAAATGTAGGCAGTTGCAACATTATGGCTTACAGAATGCTTATATCTATATCACACACATTTATGTGCAAATAATATTGTTTTACATATTACTCTACTGTGTTCCTGTGTTATACAATAAATGTAACATTTCTTGTGTAAGTAAGGGGTGCTTTGGGTCAGACCTTGTTTCTATTACAACTTTATTTACAAGTATACAAAAGGGGATGGGGAGGGTGCACAATGTATGTGTACTGGAATGGAAGTAAAGCTCTCCTGGGCAGCCTAAACAATGTGTAAGGAATAATGACTGTGACTCAGCTTGTTCTGGTGCTAAGGGGCTGACAAACTTTACACAGTATTTTTCATATAACCTTATTTTACTGTGAAAACTCACTGAATTTCAAAATATTACCTTCTGAATGGACTATGAACCCATTGTGTCATTTTATATTTTTAAGGCAGTTGTGAACGATGGAATAAAATATTTATGGTCATAATATGCATAAGTAACTAAATATATCAATAAATAAATAAAACAGTGTAAATGAAACTCTCAAATCTCAAACTCAGAGGAGGATAAGGTCATATAAAACTTTGTTTTCACATGTCTAGGAGTCACAATTATAATTTCAGAAACCTTGACTAACAAGCTTACTGGATTTCTAATCAAATGAATTAAAAAATATATTGTTATGGTAAAGTGACATAAATGTGTGTAGTGATGTTTTATAGCACCTCTTATAATGTTGTCATATTTGCAATCCAGCTATGTAATAGACTTAGCATAGAATATCTTCTCGCTGATACTGTTCAGCTATGCGCTTTTGCCACCCAGTGTAGCACAAGCTCCCTGTGATTGTCCATTCATGTCAGTATCTAAAGTGTAGAAATCTGCAAAGCTGAGACTGCATCAGTGGCAGAGGGTTAGCTAGTGGTCAGGCTGATCAGGCTATTAAATCTATAAACAATCAATGGCAACAAGGCGAGAAGGGCAATTATAAGGGTAAGCATCTGAATTTGTGTCTCTACAAATTTACCACCATCTCTAGAAATCTCTAGACAACCCCCTCAACAGTTCACAAACTGAGCAATGTATTCCCCTTTCCCTGTTCTAGTGCTGCTCAAAACAAATCAGTGGGTACTCCACACCTGGGCTACCACCATACTGATTGGTTTAATTTGCTGCAATGTTATTGCTTAATTATATTTTCTTGAATCCATTTTATATATCAGCAATTAATATTTATATAGTGAATTATAGTTTTAAAAATGCAATTGATGTTAAGGTTTCTTTAATGTCATGGGCAACTGAGATCATTTTTAGAAGACTATTGCAACCAGTTTGGGTCATCAATTAATTACTATATATCTGCCTTTACTTGCCTATATAATTAGTTTATGATGAAGAAATACTACATTGAACCAGGAAAAGTTCTCTCTTTATCCCATTAACTTATGACATCTTATTACCACTGCTTTGAGTATCCTATTCTTTGTTGTTGTCCCAAAACAGAACAAATTGATAAGATTTTTTTTTTCTTTTCAAACAAATAAATGAGAATGTTACTAACTGGTTATCAGTACTTCCTGGCAACTAGAACTGGGACCCTCTTGTACAGCTCCGCCCTAATCCATGTTTCTTCCGTCTTCTAAGCCCGACTCAAACAGTAATCTCTCTATTTTCACAATGTCAGATTGCTCAGACTCCGTCCTCTATGTTCTGTCCACTAGCCACCCCTCAATACACCAATATTCAACCATGGTTTAACCATATCCGCCCACCTTACAGAAATGCAAATGCATCTAACATTACTTATATATTCTCATCATTAGTCATTCCAACAACACTAACACTTTTTCTCTATTTATATACATATATAATGCAAAATAGACATATCTGTCTTGTCTATAATCACACACAGAAAAATTGTAGATTCGCTCTGCAGGCTCATTTATCCATTCAAATACAACTTAATATAATTACAGGATGAGTAACAAAAACAAACTGTCATGATGTCAAATTATGAATAAAAGTATTATGGTAAAGTCAAATACAGCATTATTTAGTAGAAAGAAGAACAATATCAACTATAAATCTATGAATCAACACAGTAACTACAATTTTCAAGTCGGTAAATGTGTTTTGTAATTGCTAAAGCTATTTGAGACTTGAGTGTTATACATCAGTTACCAGGAAGATCGGCATAAACTATGCTAATTAATTCCAGTAACAAACCTGGCAGATATCTTGCATTTGACGCTTTAGCATCTTGTGTAATGACAAACCACATATATTCAGTAGAAAGGCAAAATCTTAAATCAATCTTCCAGTTAAACTGCTTAAACTACCACTTTGAGGAGAACTGGACATATATTATAGAGACAGCAAAAAGCTTTGTTTGGTTGATTTGCTTTAGAATAACATATCAGCCAAGTCTAAACATCTTTAAAACAAATTAACATCTTGCTTGATGCAAGAGTTTTTCAATAGCCACCCACCACTTGCTTATTCAGAGGCAGCTGACAAGACTAACCACAGTCATTGTGTTAGCATAAAGTGAATTGTTTTGCAGTTGCCATTTGTTTAAGTCAATTAGAGAAATATGTGTAGCAGGGTTAGTCTTGAGAAATCTGCAGTGTGTATTTCTAGCTCTGAGAATTAAAATTGTTTTTGAGCTAAATTACATGAAAAGGGGCAAAATAAATGATGAAATTATATTGCGAAGTTGTTGTTTTTTTACGGTGCATAAGTAAACCATTTATATAAACATCTCAAGGTGTTTATTGCCCCTTTAAACCATCTTCATGGGACAACAACCCTCAAAGAAGCAAAAAGCTCTGAATTTACCACAGTCCTTTTTAAGTACTCTCTAAAACCCCAATACTAAGCATAATGCTGCTCAGGCCATGTGATAAAAAAAACAGGAGCAACCTGGAGTCTCAGAGCAATTTAGCGCAACTTTAAAACCAAAATTTTTCTTTCACGATTCAGATAGAGCATAAAATTGTAAATAACTTTCAAATGTACTTTTATTATTTAATTTGCTTTGTTCTCTTGAAAATGTATTGAAAATAGTACCTAGGTCGTCTAAGGAGCAGCAATGCACTACTGGGAGCTAGCTGCTGATTGGTGGCTGCACATATATGCCTCTTGTCATTGGCTCACACAATGTGTTAAAGCTAGCTCCTGTAGTGCAATGCTGCTCCTTTCACAAAGGATACCAAAGGAATGTAGCAAATTTGCTCATTGAAGTAAATTGGAAAGTTGTTTAAAATTGTATGCTCTATCTGAATTATGAAAGAAAAATTTGGGGTTTCATATCACTTTAGAGAGATGAAAAGGGTTAAACAATTTAACTGGTGTTAAGTTTTATCAGATTCTGTTTTTCACCTGTATTAAAAAGGGTGAGTGGAATAGTGCGCTAGTGTCAGGGGAGGAGATCAAACACCTTACTGGGTATGCTTAGATCCTTCAATCTAAGCAACAATGATGTACTTAAAAAAGTGTGGATAGTAAGGGCGCTATAAGCTAAAGATCTTAAGGGGTAGTGTTTTACGTTAATCTGCTATAATTGCATTAATATTAGTGGTGCATTGGGTGTAAGAAATTATTTTACATATACACTCTAAACATGCTGGATAAATGTTGAATATTTTTAATAAAGGTTAAAATTTCCCATTTATACATAGACACTTATATGAAATAATTATTAGAGACGTCTCTCTATTATATTGGGGATCCAACCAACAATATCACAAATTAGCAAAGTTATGCAATCTTAAAAAAACCGTATGATATAAGAAATGTATCAGTTTTATGACAATCTATACAATGTTAAAAAATAAAAATTAAAAAATTGTAGCAGCCTTGTATCTAAAAACAATATTGAATGAACGCTGTTGTGTTCTTATATAAGAAAGTTCCTCTCCATTTGGAGAGATATAATGGCTGGAGTTCTTTTACAGCGGTGCTATGAGAAACTTGATTAGTGCGTCTAAGTCCAGAGAGTATTTAGTTAAAAGTTTTTTTATATGTATAAGCGTCCCACATATATTTGTTATCTTCTAGTGGTAACGTACCTCTCTTTTCTGGTATCCTAAGGCCGTGCGGTGAGCTGCGTTTCTTCCACGGCTTGTCTTTGCCTTGTGAAACCGGCGTCTGACGTCACACCCGGTTATCCACAGGAGCAGCCCCACAGGTGTCAATCACTTTCCCGGAGATACTTTTAGGTAGTTACCACTTGTAGCAGTTAGTTCCAAATAGAGTGTATTTTGATGTCGCCAGTATTGGCGATCCTTAGGACAAGTCCCTTGTCTTGTGGTAGCCTTGCACCAGAGTTCTACTACAATTTGACAACCCGGGTTGACCCTTTAAAGTTGGAACTGTTCCTGGTAACAGAACACCTGTCTGAACAAAAATAACCTGCGTGCCCAAAGCACTAAGAGCAGGCTACCACAAGACAAGGGACTTGTCCTAAGGACCGCCAATACTGGCGACATCAAAATACACTCTATTTGGAACTAACTGCTACAAGTGGTAACTACCTAAGAGTATCTCCGGGAAAGTGATTGACACCTGTGGGGCTGCTCCTGTGGATAAACGGGTGTGACGTCAGACGCCGGTTTCACAAGGCAAAGACAAGCCGTGGAAGAAACACAGCTCACCGCACGGCCTTAGGATACCAGAAAAGAGAGGTACGTTACCACTAGAAGATAACAAATATATGTGGGACGCTTATACATATAAAAAAACTTTTAACTAAATACTCTCTGGACTTAGACGCACTAAACAAGTTTCTCATAGCACCGCTGTAAAAGAACTCCAGCCATTATATCTCTCCAAATGGAGAGGAACTTTCTTATATAAGAACACAACAGCGTTCATTCAATATTGTTTTTAGATACAAGGCTGCTACAATTTTTTAATTTTTATTTTTTAACATTGTATAGATTGTCATAAAACTGATACATTTCTTATATCATACGGTTTTTAAAGATTGCATAACTTTGCTAATTTGTGATATTGTTGGTTGGATCCCCAATATAATAGAGAGACGTCTCTAATAATTATTTCATATAAGTGTCTATGTATAAATGGGAAATTTTAACCTTTATTAAAATATTCAACATTTATCCAGCATGTTTAGAGTGTATATGTAAAATAATTTCTTACACCCAATGCACCACTAATATTAATGCAATTATAGCAGATTAACGTAAAACACTACCCCTTAAGATCTTTAGCTTATAGCGCCCTTACTATCCACACTTTTTCTGTTTTTCACCTGGTTGACATGCAGCAATTTAAAGTGTTAATTCTAACTTTTTTGTTAAATAAAGGTTTAGCCATGGGAGTCTAATAGCCCCCCAAAAATAAATTATATACAAAACTCACTTAAAGGGACAGTCTAGTCAAAATTAAACTTTCATGATTCAGATAGGGCATGGAATTTTAAACAACTTTCCAAATTAATTTTAAAATCAAATTTGCTTTGTTCTCTTGGTATTCTTTGTTGCAAGCTAAACCTAGGTAGACTCATATGATAATTTCTAAGCCCTTGAAGGCCGCCTCTTATCTCAGGCTATTTTGACAGTTTTCACAGCTAGAGAGCGTTAGTTCATGTGTGTCATATAGATAACATTGTGCTCACGCACGTGGAGTTACCTAGGAGTCAGCACTGATTGGCTAAAATGCATGTCTGTCAAAAGAACTAAAATAAAGGGGCAGTCTGCAGAGGCTTAGATACAAGGTTATCACAGAGGTAAAAAGTTTATTAATATAATCATATTGGTTATGCAAAACTGGGGAATGGGTAATAAAGAGATTATCTATCTTTTTAAACAATAACAATTCTGGAGTAGACTGTCCCTTTAAAAGAGTTTGGCTCCAGAGAGTCAAAACCACCAGCTTTTACATAAACAGGATATATAATTCTATTGGGTAAATACAAATTTACCGGTGTTGGAAATAAATACAGGTGGCCCTCGGTTTACAACGGTTCAATTTGCACCGTTTCAGAATAACAACCTTTTTTTCAGTCATGTGACTGCTATTGAAAAGCATTGAGAAGCAGTGCATTGATTAAAATAGCCAGTAGGTGGAGCTGTCTGCTTGTGTTGCAGCAAAGATATGCAAGCCAAGCACAGAAGCAGGCTGAAATTAATCAGTGTAGCTAGCTAGACCTAAGCTTTGGAGAAGCTTTCAAAGGAAAAAGATCTTCCTGTCTATAAATCAGTCCAGATTGGAATGCATAGAAAGAACTGTTTGCAAAAAAATGCAAGTAAAGTCTGTGTTGTGTGATTATTTTATTAGGTTTATAATGCTGTTTAGCAAATGTTTTTGTTCATTTAACTTAGTTTAATTATATATTCTGTGTTGTGTGATTATTTTATTAGGTTTATAATGTTGTTTAGCATTTAAAGTCTTCATTTCAAAGCTTTAAAAATAATGTATTAGGTGTTACTTATGACAATTTTGAGAGGGGCCTGGAACCTAACTCCCTGACTTCCCATTGACTTATATTATAAACTGGGTTTCAATTTACAACGGTTTCGATTTACAAACATTCATTCTGGAACCTAACCCCGGCGTAAACTGAGGGCTACCTGTATACAAATGCATGTATACAACAATGTAAGATGAAGCTGAACTTTCCTGCTAAAATCACTGTATATACACAGTGAAAGGGCAAATAATCCCCAAGCTTATAGACAGTGACCCCCATTTTAAGAGAAAATTAAAATTTATTTCAGGTGAACTCTCTAGGATCTAGATATTAATACAAATTTAAATTATTAAACAAATTTTCAGGGACACTTTGCAGCACAGCCACTCCCATTTATGGTTTGCTTAGCACTACCCACTCAGATTGACCCCCAAAACAAGTACATTAAATACTAGTAGTATAATTTAGCCATACTAATTGCTTAAAGTGATATGAGAGTCAAATTTAATAATGGTTCAGATAGAGAATGTAATATGTAAAGGGATAGGAGAGTCAAATTTAATAATGGTTCAGATAGAGAATGTAATATGTAAAGGGATAGGAGAGTCAAATTTAATAATGGTTCAGATAGAGAATGTAATATGTAAAGGGATAGGAGAGTCAAAGTTAATAATGGTTCAGATAGAGAATGTAATATGTAAAGGGATAGGAGAGTCAAATTTAATAATGGTTCAGATAGAGAATGTAATATGTAAAGGGATAGGAGAGTCAAATTTAATAATGGTTCAGATAGAGAATGTAATATGTAAAGGGATAGGAGAGTCAAAGTTAATAATGGTTCAGATAGAGAATGTAATATGTAAAGGGATAGGAAGTCAAAGTTAATAATGGTTCAGATAGAGAATGTAATATGTAAAGGGATAGGAGAGTCAAAGTTAATAATGGTTCAGATAGAGAATGTAATATGTAAAGGGATAGGAGAGTCAAATTTAATAATGGTTCAGATAGAGAATGTAATATGTAAAGGGATAGGAGAGTCAAATTTAATAATGGTTCAGATAGAGAATGTAATATGTAAAGGGATAGGAGAGTCAAATTTAATAATGGTTCAGATAGAGAATGTAATATGTAAAGGGATAGGAGAGTCAAAGTTAATAATGGTTCAGATAGAGAATGTAATATGTAAAGGGATAGGAGAGTCAAATTTAATAATGGTTCAGATAGAGAATGTAATATGTAAAGGGATAGGAGAGTCAAATTTAATAATGGTTCAGATAGAGAATGTAATATGTAAAGGGATAGGAGAGTCAAAGTTAATAATGGTTCAGATAGAGAATGTAATATGTAAAGGGATAGGAGAGTCAAATTTAATAATGGTTCAGATAGAGAATGTAATATGTAAAGGGATAGGAGAGTCAAAGTTAATAATGGTTCAGATAGAGAATGTAATATGTAAAGGGATAGGAAGTCAAAGTTAATAATGGTTCAGATAGAGAATGTAATATGTAAAGGGATAGGAGAGTCAAAGTTAATAATGGTTCAGATAGAGAATGTAATATGTAAAGGGATAGGAGAGTCAAAGTTAATAATGGTTCAGATAGAGAATGTAATATGTAAAGGGATAGGAGAGTCAAATTTAATAATGGCTCAGATAGAGAATGTAATATGTAAAGGGATAGGAGAGTCAAATTTAATAATGGCTCAGATAGAGAATGTAATATGTAAAGGGATAGGAGAGTCCAAGTTAAACTTGCAAGAATCAGATAGAGCATGCCATTTTAAGACACTTTTGAAGCATATGTGATAATAAAAGTAAATTGGAAAGTTATTTAAAAATATATGTTCTATCCAAATCATGAATTACATTTTTGGGTTTCCTGTCCCTTTAAATCCACTTCTGCTAAGAAATTTAGTTTGTTCTCTTGGGTACCTTTGTTGAAAATAATATGTACAGATCCTCAGCAGCAGCACCAATGCAAAATAGCGCTAGCGTGCAATGGTAAATTCCGGCAGTGATTTGCTGCCCGCCAGAGGTGAGCTGGGGCAGACAGGGGCGAATATGTACGCCCCTGTCTGCCCTCGCTTGATAAATCGAGCCCATTATGTAGATATACGGAGGATTTGTTTTTAGGTTTTACTTGTGCTAAAACACTATTGAAAGTTTCACAAGCAGGTGACATTTTGGGCCATAATATAAATTGAGTGCAAAATATTGCTTGTGCTCAACTTAGTAATACCAGCGCACACAAATGTACGCTGGTATTACAAGTGAGGTGCAATGCGAACGTGACCTCCTGTTTGCATTGCACGAAAGCATTGCGTTTACAAGAGTTTGCTTCCATGGGCTCCAATGGGAGTCTCATTCTCATGATGTAATACACAGCATGAGAACTAGCACACTGAAGGGGGTATATGTGGCGCAGCGATGGGCAGCAAATATAAATATATAAATATACATGTATATTTATGAAGGGAAGAAAAAAGGAGAGGAATCCAGGCATCTAAAGCATCGAGTGATTTATTCAAGCTTATGAGTGCACACACACACACACACACAGTGGAAGGGTATCTCTGATGAAGCGCATCTGAGCATGCGCGAAACACGTCAGGTCTTCAGCAGCTGCCCTTCCTCTCTGTGTGTGTACACTCATAAGCTTGAATAAATCACTAGATGCTTTAGATGCCTGGATTCCTCTCTTATTTTTTTCCCTTTGTATTTATGGCACAGATAGCCAACTGAGAACCGGCATCCCCACTCTGTACGTACAGATTTTCCCAGCATCATCTCATAGCGCAGCCTTACCTGCTCAACCTGCCATCCTTTCCATACCTCCTACGCCACCCAGAAGGAAGAGCTCCCTCACGGCGTACTTTCCTGTGGCTACACAGTGGGACTACCCAGTACAGCCTGACTTGAACAGTCAACCAGGAACCACAGTGACACAGACGACTATGGAGTACCACTATACTGGAACAGTCAACTAAAACTCACAGTGACACGGACGACCTGGAGATGTGAGACACTCACCAACACGTTACCGATTGGCACTCGACCATCCCTCAGCAGCTCTGGAGGTACGTTACACACTAAAGCATAACAGGCCGACAGGCATTATACTGGCAGCACTGAGCAAGTTACTGATATAGCCAGGTGAGCATATACGGACTATAAAAGGTTATAAACCCATTCGATTAAGCCTGATATGGCAGAAGGGCTTTTTGTAGGGCATGGCCCTAAAGAAATCAGCTCTTTTACATTACAAATAAACAAACTTCCCCCTAACAGTAAAACCCCCCACCCACAAAAACCCACAAAATAAAAAAAAAACTAACACTAATAAACCTAAACTACCCATTGCCCCTAAAGGGGCATTTGTATGGGCATTGCCCTTAAAAGGGCATTCAGCTCTTTTTCCACTGACCTTAAAAGGGCATTCAGCTCTTTTGCAATTTGCCCCCAAAAAAACCTAATCTAAAACAACAAACCACCCCCAAAAACCCCCCACTAAAGCCCCAAATAGGTACTCACGGTTTCAGAAGTCCGGCGCAGAAGGTCTTCTTCCAAGCGGGTCTATCATCTTCATCCATTAGGGTAGATTAGGACATTTTTATTTTTGTTTTTGTTTTTTATTTTCATAGGGATTAGGTTTAATTTTTTTATTTTGGATAGTGTTATTATTTTTTGTAATCTTGATAAAGGCTCCTAACCGAGCCGAAACGCGTAGATCTGACCCCTGCAAACCTGAAAAACCATTGGATTACAAATACTTTTACTATCTGGTAAAGCCTGCAAAGAAAAATACGACAAGCGGTTTTCGAATTCTAGTAGCCGGCTTTCAAATTTCAGCGCTCTCAGGAAGCTTGCGATCTGATAGGTTACTTTGGAGACCAATGGAGAACGTGAAAAAACGGAAGGCATGTGAGTTATGCATACAGCTAATGGACAATATCGTGCAGCTCCCTGAAGGTCGGTAACCCAGCATTCAGAAAGTAAGACCATTGCATTCTTAAGACATTATCATTTTGTGTGCACACTATTAAACAAGACATCCAATACTGTGTTCAAGATCTTTGGGATCAATATAACATTATATTGCAAACACCAACTTTTGAATATCAAGATTTTCACTATACAAACAAAAGAGGACAGTGAATTGATACATTTTTTAATGAACAGATACATTGTTCTACATATTCTCTTAGATACATTGCTCCTATTTGTTAATATTTACCCATTTGAGTTGTTTTTGAAAAAAGTGACATAACTTTAGGTTTCTATATATCAAAATAATAGATAATATCTACTGTGTTTTAGTTTTATAAAATTGTGATCACAATTAACTAATTTTATTTGTTTTGTTGCATTTTATTATATGTATTAAATGTACTTGTAAATCAGTTGATAGCGTTTTTTACTGGATATTTCTTTCTTAACCCCTGCTTATACCTTTAAGTGCCGCTCTCACCACCTTTTAGGCCACCACCTTTTAGGTAATACATTTATTATTTTTTGTAATGTTAGCGTTTTTTTATTTTCTGTAATTAGATTAATGTAATGTATTTTTTTTTCTATTGTAATTTAGTATTTTTTTTATTGTAATTAAGGGGTTAATTTAGGGGGTGTTAAGTTAGGGGGCTTAGTCATTAAATTAGTTTTTTTGCGTTGTGGGGGTTGGCGGTGTAGGAGTAAATAGTTAAATTAGGTTTAATGCATTGTGGGGGGTTGGAGGATTAGGTAGTTTGCGATGTTGGGGATTGCGGATTTAGGGGTTAATAATTTTATTAGGTAGTTGGTTTTTTTTTCTTAAAGGGACAGTCTACACCAGAATTTGTATTGTTTTAAAAGATAGATCATCCCTTTATTACCCATTCCCCAGTTTTGCATAACCAACACAGTTATAATAATATACTTTTAACCTCTATGATTATCTTGTATCTAAGCCTCTGCAAACTGCCCCTTTATTTCAGTTCTTTTGACAGACTTGCAGTTTAGCCAATCAGTGCCTGCTCCCAGATAACTTCACGTGCACGAGCACAATGTTATCTATATGAAATACGTGAACTAACACCCTCTAGTGGTGAAAAACTGTTAAAATGCATTCTGAAAAGAGGTGGCCTTGAAGGTCTAAGAAATTAGCATATGAACCTCCTAGGTTAAGCTTTCAACTAAGAATACCAAGAGAAGAAAGAAAAATTGGTGATAAAAGTAAATAGGAAAATTGTTTAAAATTACATGCTCTATCTGAATCATGAAAGTTTATTTTGGCCTACACTGTCCCTTTAATACTTTGTGCGGGTGGTTAGTTTATTTTTTTCTTAATACTTCGTGCGGGCGGTTATTTTTTTTTTTTTAAATACTTATTGCGAGTGTTTTTTTTGTTTTTTTTTAATACTTATTACGTGCAGTTAGTTTTTTTTTTAATACTAATTGCAGGCATTTTTTTTGTTTTTTTGTAATGCTCCGTTTGCCTTCGATGCATCCCAGTGGATTCCGAAAATGGCAGGGTGGTGAATGAATACACCTTTGGTGGATTATTTCACCACCCTCCCATTTTCGGAATCCACCGGGATGCAGCGCGGTGGATTCCGAAAATGGCAGGGTGATGAAAGAATCCACCTGCGTGGATTGTTTCACCACTCTGCCATTTTCGGAATCCACCTGGATGCAGCAATTATTTTGGATGCGCGTGCAGCCAACATTCTTTTGGCTGCCTCGCGCTGCCAACATACCTTTGAGGATGCATGCGCAACTGGCGACAACGACGGACGCGTTACAAACACGATTATAGTATAGATAGCTCACAGTTAACTGACACTGCAAAACTTCATCATTCATAACTAAAGATCACAGATAAAGTTTCCGGAAAAAAAACTAACATACAGTAAGCATTGAGTAATAACAGAGTAAAAGCAAAAGCCACAGCGACCTCTCTGGTGGGAGTGCTGCACTGCACACAACATTATAAAACAACACAAGCTGAACATTTAGCCACCAATCAGCAAGCGCTACCCAGGTGCTGGACCAAAAATGCTCCTAAGCTTACATTCCTGCTTTTCACATAAAGATACCAAGAGAACGAAGAAAAAATGATAATAGGAGAAAATTAGAAAGTTGTTTAAAATAGCATGCTTTATTTGATTCTTGAAAGAAAACAAATGGGTTTCATATCCATTTAATAGACAGGAACAGGAAGCTATAAAAAGGGATTGTGATGAGATAAAAGTAATTTATAAGTAAGTGAAAGAGTGCCTTTCATAAAGGAGCTATTGTGACACAGAGACCCAAAGGCTGTAAGGGGTCTGTAGATATTATTTTTATCTGCATGATTGCTGATAAAGTGTATTAGTTGTATCTAAACCAATAATGGAATAATCCATCATGGATATCTTGGAGGTCTATTTTGGGTTTTATTCTGCCATTCTGCAAAACACCATGAAAAGGAACGACTGATTGAATAGTGGGGGTAGATATGGGTCTTATGGTAAGTTCGGGTTGTTGAAGGGGTCAATGGTGAGGGGATTTTGGAAATGGTCAGTGTTTTTGAAAAGTGTTTATCCCATAGTCCTTATGTTTTAGCAATCAGCTTAGTGAGGTGGGAACCAAATTGTCTTTGCAAGGGGGAAGCCAGCGGTAGCCCCCCAGTTGTGCAGTGCCTGCCAAAGCATGTTCTAGGTCCACCTATTCCTTGTGTTTGGAATTTTTTAACCAGTCAGTAATTCTTACTAGAAAGACAGCCCATTTACAGTATAATATTGTAAGTTTGGAACTCCTTAATTTCCATTATCTTTTGTGCGTTTCAATGTGGCCTTCGCTATTCTTGGTCTTTTATTCTGCCATATCTATGTATGTATTTTGTTGGTTTTGTAACATATGTAGATACGTATCAGGGAGTGTAATCAGAAACCATTTAAAAAAAATAATTTTTTGGGGGGTAGAATAGACATTTTAACAGCATTTATCCTCCCCTTTCATGACAATGTTTTACTTTGCCAGAAGTGTAATTCCATATATAATATACTTTATAACATTTAAACCTCTAAATTTCTGCCTGTTTCTAATCCTCTACAGACCTCCTCTTATCTCATGCATTTTTATTACCTTTTCACAGCAAAACACTGCTATTTCATGTGTGCCATATAGATAACATTGTGCTCACTCTCGTGGAGTTGTGCAGGAACCAGCACAAATTGGCTAAAATGCAAGTCTGTAAATAGTCCTGAGATAAGGAGGCAGTCTGCAGAGGTTTAGATACAAGGTAATCACAGAGGTAAAAATGATATTAATAAAACCATGTTGGTTATGTAAAACTGGGGAATGGGTATTAAAGGGACTATCTATCTTTTTAAACAATAAAAAGTTTGGAGTAGACTGTCCCTTTAATGTATCTGTTCCTTCTTTATCTGTCTAAAGGGCTACTTTATGCATTTACAACACGTTCCACTTTTCCAACGTCAAAGCCTTTTGCTTTAGTAATTCAAATGTAAAAAAAAAGGTTTGCCCTGTAGATTTAAGATTTGAAAACACTGTGTGAGATTATGAGATATGACTACAATGGGCTGTGTAGGGGACATGTTTCAGAGCATGGAAACCCCCACAGCTCACTCATCAATGTACTAAAAAAAAAAGATTGAAAATATGCTCTAAAACGGAAAATAAAATAGAAAAAAAAGCAGAACATGAAACCATAACATAGCATTACATTCATATGCCCTGTGCACACCTGTTAAAGTGAATGTAAAGTTACCACTAGTGCTAAACGTAATATTATTAATCAAATCAAATTAGGGGGACTTTAATTCATGGTTTTTCCCAATGTTATAAATGAAGCATAAATTATACCTTTTCATGTTTGATTTCGTTCCGTGCTTCCTCCGCCCGCCGTATTGTCCCTCAATATGACAATGACTGACAGCTAGTCTTACGAATCCACTCAACCCCCCCCCCCCCGGAGCGTTCAACCCCTTTTTAGATACGTCATGTGCTTCTTCTGCGCATGCGTTGGAAAATGTTCTCCCCATTCTGAAGCAATGCACGTTCACGGGACGTGCATACTCAATGTCACCCAATTGTCAATTGAGCAATAAAACAGAATGCCGGGTTTAAACGCATGTGCATACTAATGCGAGGGTTTAAACGCATGCGCATACTAAGTGTGACTGATTTTAATGCATGCGCAGAAGAAAATAGCTCCACGGGTGCGCGCATCACACATACGTAAAGAGCGGGTGGGACCGCTCTATACGTCACAATGCGAATAAGACGGAAGTGCCGGAGGAACATCGAAATCGCCAACAAGTTAGTTAGTAAAATATATAATTAATGCTAAAAAATGTTTTTTTTTAAAAACATAGAGATTTTAAACCCTAAGTGTAAAAGAAGCATTAGGAGGAGGCAGCAAAGCTAACAAAATTGGCATTGACTTTAAGCTACAGTTTCAGAAACTGAGACACACTGTTTAAGATCTGTAAAACACAACCCACAAAATAAAAAAAATGTCAGAATCCATTTATAATGCCTAATATGGTTCAGTCACATTACAAACTCTAAACTGCAAAGGAAACCGTTAAATCATAAACTGTATTCAGTTTCTCTTTACAGAACTGCAACATTTTCTAAAATCAGATAGTTTGAATATGCAAAAGCTTCTGGATCAAATATATTGAGAGAAACATTAGAAAATGTGTTTAAGAAAAATATAAATGAAATATAAATGAAACAAAGGATTTTGTATAATACGGTAGATTTCTTTCTGTGACATTACCAGGGATACAAATTTTCTCACACTATCAAATATAAAGGTTGGCAGCTATGCTTGTGAGATGAATACATTAAATATATCCATTGCATAACTAAACGGTTGGCAAAAAAACATAATTTGTATCATAATCCTAAAAATATTTCTTTTCTGTCATAACAGTATCTACTATACAGTGATTTGTAGCCAACAATATTAATGTACAGTATGTCCTAAAGAGCTGACAACCTATGAAGTTTGAGTACAAAATTAAAGCTAAAAAGAAACTTGCTTAAAATTATATTGCTATCCTGTAAAGTAGGAATGAATTATTTGACTCATTTAATAAAAGTCCTTAAAGTGAATGACAACTTTCATGATAAAGTGCCCGGTTTTTAAAAAAACTATTAAAAACAGGGGCACTTTCATTCATGAAAGTTTACATTGCACCGGATTTTACAAATACTTACCTTCTTCTCCTGAAACGCCGGATCGCTGATTCCCGCCTGCAGGTCCTCTGAACTTCACCAGCAATGACGAAACCGGTTTCCTTTAATCACGGCTCCCCCCCCATCTGGTGAGGCCACGCCGTGATTGGAGGAAGCCGTTTTCGTCATTGCTGTGTAAGTACAGCAGGAAGAAACAAGCGGGGGGATCAGCGTTTCAGGAGAAGGTATTTGTAAAATCCGGTGGAATGTAAACTTCCATGAATGAAAGTGCCCGTTTTTAATAGGTTTTTTTTTTTTTTTTTTTAAACTGGGCAGTTTATCATGGAAGTTGACATTCACTTTAAAGGTACAGAAAGGTCAAAAATTAAATGTGCATAGATGCATTTCAGTTTGAAATATAAGCATTTTTGCAAGATACTTCCATTAAGAAAAATGTTTCTAATAAAAGTTATTAGTTCTTCTGCAGCATACGCACATATGCTGTGAGGGCCCGTGCACCAGTATTCAAACAGAACACCTTCCCAGACAGTCAGCAGTGGCTTGTATGACACAAATTACGTTTTCAAAAGCAATACACACCACTGCCAGCTCTCTGAGAAGGTGTTCTCTTTGAATACTGGTGCACGAACTTTCACAGCATATGTGCGTATGCTGCAGAAAGAACTGCAATAACTTTTGCTAGAAGCATTTTTTTGCTAATGGAAGTATATTACAAATTGAAATGCATCCATGCACATTTCATGATTTTTGACCTTCCTATCCCTTTAATAGCCACAAGATACGATAACGCTATAATGCCAGCAGATTGAGCCGAAGAGAAAAGTGAAACAGTAAATCTGAAACAACTTAACCCGAGTACCAAGGCTGTAAAATGAGCACAGAATTCCCCCGTATGTCTCTCCACAAGAAAGGATACTGATTGTTTCTTACTGCAGCCTCACAAACAAGCCGGGGAAAAACAGCCCGTGTAGCTAGTTTACCTGCAGCGTCTGCAGCACAAACCTCTGAGTCTCACCCTGACTGAGGAAACAAGGCACCAGCTGGTGAAATAGTGACAAATACTAGTAATATGATCCCGTGTCCCACATGCGTTCCCATGCTGCCTTCTCTCCCATTCATACTAGTCATACACTGTCACTGTCTGTAAAAATAAGGAGCCGGCGGGGGGGGGGGCTTATGCCCACCAATACATATGACCTATAACCTCAATCTATAGAAACCTCTGGTACAGCCCAGAGAAGACACATCCCAATAAAATAAATAAAACCCATTGCTAATAGTAATAAGTGTAAATCAAATTTATTACAAGAAAAAAAAAATGTAATATAGGTCCAAATAAGATTGAACAGTTTTGTGGCTAGTGGTATTTTGTTGTAATGAGCTCACATTAACAGTTGCTCTAGCAACAGAGATCAGCTGTCTGAAAAATGTAGCATAGATCTGTGAAAGCCTTATCTAACAACTTAGTGGCATTAAATGCTTGTACACATTTTGAATCAGCAAGTCACAAGTACAAAGCAATTTTCAGGTAGGTATCATAAAAAAACAAAACAGGAAGGTGCTATCACAAACATCAGTAATTCCCTCTCTATTGCTACTAAACAGCATTATGCATCTGTGAGTGTTTGTTACAGCCCCATGAGGTAGAATATGTGCGTCAGCATCTTAGTTTGTCAGTGTCCAGGGAGAAAATAAATAAATACATAAACCAGAAGAAACTGTTTTGCTGAAAATGAAGGCAGGGAGAGGGCACTTTTTTATAGACAGGACAAGTGTAGTGACTGTGATCGATTAAGTTTTTCAAGTTATTATGTTTAAATGTGTGTAGTATGTTATTATTGAGTGTAGCACTGTATCTGGATATAACACTATGCATGTGTATGACAGTGTGTGTGTCTAAAGATTCTCTAAAGCTCTCTGATCAGATGAAATGATCTTAAATAATTCTCCAGCACTGCACGATACCTCACACGATTCTAGAAAGGTACATTTTCCTCTGTCTTGACAAGCAGAATTCCCTCCGTTTATGAATGTAATTGAAAGGCAAGCAGAGAACAATATAGCAATGCATGAAAGTTTTGTTGCATTTACACTTTGTGCTTTGTATTTTAACCCTTTAAAGGGATAGAAAGATCACAATTTAAATATGCATGGGTGCAATTTAGTTTTAAATAGAAGCATTTTTGCACTATACTTTCATTGGCAAAACCTATGTCTTTAAGGGGTTAATTTACTTTTTTTCTTTGTCCATAAATATATATTATATTTAATCTTTGTACCTTCTATTTTGTATTTTAATGCATTTAGATTTTGTATACAGCAGTGTATTTAGGATTGTGATTTTGCAAATTCTGATTGAACTTTGAATGTTTCAAAGCGCTATGGAATTTGGCGGCGCTTTACAAATAAATGATAATAATAATAATATGTAACTTTAACAAGTTAGGATTAAACCTTGTATATTTCAGTGTATATTTTACACATTGCAAAGCACTCTGTATTCTTCCTATGTCAAATAAGCCTGACAGTTCCAGAAAGTGGGAAAGAAAGGGGAGTTCCCTGTGTGTGTTTCATTAATAAGGGTTACTGTCTCAAAGCCTAACTATAAAAGCTTTAAGAATGTAATTAAAACAATGGTCCCTTTGTAAAGAATGTAGAGATAAAAGAAATGAAAACTGGCACTATGACAAGTTAGTTACTGAGGAAATGGATCTATAAAGTCCGGTGCTAGCCCACTGTTTTAGTCACCACAACCCTCCCACAGACAGGAGAGAACAAAAGGTAGGGGCTTATAGCACTCACCCTCAACATAATAGAATATTATTCTAAAACATAACCTCTAATAAATTTCACACATTTAAAACCGCAGGTGTACCTGCTTATCACAGCCCACCACCATAAATTAAAGTCATCTAACACCCCCCCCCCCCGTTTCCTGGCCGATAACTGGATATATCAACTTTGAGAAAGGCCGGTGTTACGGCCGAAATGCGTTTCTTTCAAAGTAATTTATTATTGCGAAACCCCTGGCGCCTGAAGCCGACGTATCCAGTTATTGGACAGGAAACAGGGGGGTGTTAGACAACTTTCATTTATTGTGTTGGACTGTTGAGGGTGAGTGCTATAAGCCCCTACCTTTTGTTCTCTCTTGTCTGTGGGAGGGTTGTGGTGAAAGAATGTAGAGATCACAGCCACAAAGGAGCTATTTTAAAAAATCAATAAATAATTACAACACTCAAAAACATCATGAGTTTTTTGTGTAAATATTTTTCTCATTGCTGGGGGCATAATTCACTCCATAGATATCTGTCAGCGTTTGGGTGAGGGGCATATTTTGTTGATGATACAGTGAATATCACTCTATATAAATCCTACTGACCCTATGCTTGGCACATGGTACAGAGAGTGATGTGGCACGCTGACTCAGGATGGCATCATATTACCCCTTCCAACTCCCACTGTATGCACCTAACATAATTACAGTCAAATTCTCATGGTGAGGGTACCATAGTGCAATGCATTCTGTGACACGAGAAAGAGAGCACTGGCTATAGCGTTTTATGAAGTCATCACACTACACATATCTTGCTCTGTATTAGGGTAAAAAACACAACAGTCCTCATGCTACATAAAGCTTTGTACTCTGTATAAAGAGCTAATCTAGCAACAGGAGCCAAATTGTAATATGTTATTGCAGATCTAAATCATTCCAATGTGTGCTGTGGGTAAAGAAAGTTATTGATTTACATAGAACTACTTTGGATATTTAATACATCTCTTAAGTACAGCTGTAGCTGTCAGTTAAATATAGCACTGTCTTAAAGGCATACGCTTAAGGCATGAGCTTACAGCTAACCTAAATTATTTACTAACCATCCTAATAATTAATGTAAATGAATAAAATATTAGTGTGTTTCTTTTTTTTTTTAACAATTAGGGCCAATGAGAGGTATTTTGGCTAAATGATCAAAATAACTGTTAGCTTAGAATGTTGTTGGCATCTTAAAAAGTAGGCCAATGTTCCTTCCCCCTTTTACATAAAAACAGAATTTATGTTTACCTGATAAATTACTTTCTCCAACGGTGTGTCCGGTCCACGGCGTCATCCTTACTTGTGGGATATTCTCCTCCCCAACAGGAAATGGCAAAGAGCCCAGCAAAGCTGGTCACATGATCCCTCCTAGGCTCCGCCTACCCCAGTCATTCGACCGACGTTAAGGAGGAATATTTGCATAGGAGAAACCATATGGTACCGTGGTGACTGTAGTTAAAGAAAATAAATTATCAGACCTGATTAAAAAAAAACCAGGGCGGGCCGTGGACCGGACACACCGTTGGAGAAAGTAATTTATCAGGTAAACATAAATTCTGTTTTCTCCAACATAGGTGTGTCCGGTCCACGGCGTCATCCTTACTTGTGGGAACCAATACCAAAGCTTTAGGACACGGATGAAGGGAGGGAGCAAATCAGGTCACCTAAATGGAAGGCACCACGGCTTGCAAAACCTTTCTCCCAAAAATAGCCTCAGAAGAAGCAAAAGTATCAAACTTGTAAAATTTGGTAAAAGTGTGCAGTGAAGACCAAGTCGCTGCCCTACATATCTGATCAACAGAAGCCTCGTTCTTGAAGGCCCATGTGGAAGCCACAGCCCTAGTGGAATGAGTTGTGATTCTTTCGGGAGGCTGCCGTCCGGCAGTCTCGTAAGCCAATCTGATGATGCTTTTAATCCAAAAAGAGAGAGAGGTAGAAGTTGCTTTTTGACCTCTCCTTTTACCAGAATAAACAACAAACAAGGAAGATGTTTGTCTAAAATCCTTTGTAGCATCTAAATAGAATTTTAGAGCGCGAACAACATCCAAATTGTGCAACAAACGTTCCTTCTTTGAAACTGGTTTCGGACACAGAGAAGGTACGATAATCTCCTGGTTAATGTTTTTGTTAGAAACAACTTTTGGAAGAAAACCAGGTTTAGTACGTAAAACCACCTTATCTGCATGGAACACCAGATAAGGAGGAGAACACTGCAGAGCAGATAATTCTGAAACTCTTCTAGCAGAAGAAATTGCAACTAAAAACAAAACTTTCCAAGATAATAACTTAATATCAACGGAATGCAAGGGTTCAAACGGAACCCCCTGAAGAACTGAAAGAACTAAATTGAGACTCCAAGGAGGAGTCAAAGGTTTGTAAACAGGCTTAATTCTAACCAGAGCCTGAACAAAGGCTTGAACATCTGGCACAGCAGCCAGTTTTTTGTGAAGTAACACCGACAAGGCAGAAATCTGTCCCTTCAGGGAACTTGCAGATAATCCTTTTTCCAATCCTTCTTGAAGGAAGGATAGAATCCTAGGAATCTTAACCTTGTCCCAAGAGAATCCTTTAGATTCACACCAACAGATATATTTTTTCCAAATTTTGTGGTAAATCTTTCTAGTTACAGGCTTTCTGGCCTGAACAAGAGTATCAATAACAGAATCTGAGAACCCTCGCTTCGATAAAATCAAGCGTTCAATCTCCAAGCAGTCAGCTGGAGTGAAACCAGATTCGGATGTTCGAACGGACCCTGAACAAGAAGGTCTCGTCTCAAAGGTAGCTTCCAAGGTGGAGCCGATGACATATTCACCAGATCTGCATACCAAGTCCTGCGTGGCCACGCAGGAGCTATCAAGATCACCGACGCCCTCTCCTGATTGATCCTGGCTACCAGCCTGGGGATGAGAGGAAACGGCGGGAACACATAAGCTAGTTTGAAGGTCCAAGGTGCTACTAGTGCATCCACTAGAGCCGCCTTGGGATCCCTGGATCTGGACCCGTAGCAAGGAACTTTGAAGTTCTGACGAGAGGCCATCAGATCCATGTCTGGAATGCCCCACAGCTGAGTGACTTGGGCAAAGATTTCCGGATGGAGTTCCCACTCCCCCGGATGCAATGTCTGACGACTCAGAAAATCCGCTTCCCAATTTTCCACTCCTGGGATGTGGATAGCAGACAGGTGGCAGGAGTGAGACTCCGCCCATAGAATGATTTTGGTCACTTCTTCCATCGCTAGGGAACTCCTTGTTCCCCCCTGATGGTTGATGTACGCAACAGTTGTCATGTTGTCTGATTGAAACCGTATGAACTTGGCCCTCGCTAGCTGAGGCCAAGCCTTGAGAGCATTGAATATCGCTCTCAGTTCCAGAATATTTATCGGTAGAAGAGATTCTTCCCGAGACCAAAG
This sequence comes from Bombina bombina, assembly GCF_027579735.1. Lineage (NCBI taxonomy): Eukaryota > Metazoa > Chordata > Amphibia > Anura > Bombinatoridae > Bombina > Bombina bombina. The sequence goes on from NC_069501.1 coordinate 417,426,582, forward strand.
ACCCTGAGCTTTCAGGGATCCCCAGACCGCGCCCCAGCCCATCAGACTGGCGTCGGTCGTGACAATGACCCACTCTGGTCTGCGGAATGTCATCCCTTGTGACAGGTTGTCCAGGGACAGCCACCAACGGAGTGAGTCTCTGGTCCTCTGATTTACTTGTATCTTCGGAGACAAGTCTGTATAGTCCCCATTCCACTGACTGAGCATGCACAGTTGTAATGGTCTTAGATGAATGCGCGCAAAAGGAACTATGTCCATTGCCGCTACCATCAACCCGATCACTTCCATGCACTGAGCTATGGAAGGAAGAGGAACGGAATGAAGTATCCGACAAGAGTCTAGAAGCTTTGTTTTTCTGGCCTCTGTCAGAAAAATCCTCATTTCTAAGGAGTCTATTATTGTTCCCAAGAAGGGAACCCTTGTTGACGGGGATAGAGAACTCTTTTCCACGTTCACTTTCCATCCGTGAGATCTGAGAAAGGCCAGGACAATGTCCGTGTGAGCCTTTGCTTGAGGAAGGGACGACGCTTGAATCAGAATGTCGTCCAAGTAAGGTACTACAGCAATGCCCCTTGGTCTTAGCACAGCTAGAAGGGACCCTAGTACCTTTGTGAAAATCCTTGGAGCAGTGGCTAATCCGAAAGGAAGCGCCACGAACTGGTAATGTTTGTCCAGGAATGCGAACCTTAGGAACCGATGATGTTCCTTGTGGATAGGAATATGTAGATACGCATCCTTTAAATCCACCGTGGTCATGAATTGACCTTCCTGGATGGAAGGAAGAATAGTTCGAATGGTTTCCATCTTGAACGATGGAACCTTGAGAAACTTGTTTAAGATCTTGAGATCTAAGATTGGTCTGAACGTTCCCTCTTTTTTGGGAACTATGAACAGATTGGAGTAGAACCCCATCCCTTGTTCTCTTAATGGAACAGGATGAATCACTCCCATTTTTAACAGGTCTTCTACACAATGTAAGAATGCCTGTCTTTTTATGTGGTCTGAAGACAACTGAGACCTGTGGAACCTCCCCCTTGGGGGAAGTCCCTTGAATTCCAGAAGATAACCTTGGGAGACTATTTCTAGCGCCCAAGGATCCAGAACATCTCTTGCCCGAGCCTGAGCGAAGAGAGAGAGTCTGCCCCCCACCAGATCCGGTCCCGGATCGGGGGCCAACATTTCATGCTGTCTTGGTAGCAGTGGCAGGTTTCTTGGCCTGCTTTCCCTTGTTCCAGCCTTGCATTGGTCTCCAAGCTGGCTTGGCTTGAGAAGTATTACCCTCTTGCTTAGAGGACGTAGCACCTTGGGCTGGTCCGTTTCTACGAAAGGGACGAAAATTAGGTTTATTTTTTGCCTTGAAAGGCCGATCCTGAGGAAGGGCGTGGCCCTTACCCCCAGTGATATCAGAGATAATCTCTTTCAAGTCAGGGCCAAACAGCGTTTTCCCCTTGAAAGGAATGTTAAGTAGCTTGTTCTTGGAAGACGCATCAGCTGACCAAGATTTCAACCAAAGCGCTCTGCGCGCCACAATAGCAAACCCAGAATTCTTAGCCGCTAACCTAGCCAATTGCAAAGTGGCGTCTAGGGTGAAAGAATTAGCCAATTTGAGAGCATTGATTCTGTCCATAATCTCCTCCAAAGGAGGAGAATCACTATCGACCGCTCTTATCAGATCATCGAACCAGAAACATGCGGCTGTAGCGACAGGGACAATGCATGAAATTGGTTGTAGAAGGTAACCTTGCTGAACAAACATTTTTTTAAGCAAACCTTCTAATTTTTTATCCATAGGATCTTTGAAAGCACAACTATCCTCTATGGGTATAGTGGTGCGTTTGTTTAAAGTGGAAACCGCTCCCTCGACCTTGGGGACTGTCTGCCATAAGTCCTTTCTGGGGTCGACCATAGGAAACAATTTTTTAAATATGGGGGGAGGGACGAAAGGAATACCGGGCCTTTCCCATTCTTTATTAACAATGTCCGCCACCCGCTTGGGTATAGGAAAAGCTTCTGGGAGCCCCGGCACCTCTAGGAACTTGTCCATTTTACAAAGTTTCTCTGGGATGACCAACTTGTCACAATCATCCAGAGTGGATAATACCTCCTTAAGCAGAATGCGGAGATGTTCCAACTTAAATTTAAATGCAATCACATCAGGTTCAGCCTGTTGAGAAATGTTCCCTGAATCAGTAATTTCTCCCTCAGACAAAACCTCCCTGGCCCCATCAGACTGGGTTAGGGGCCCTTCAGAAATATTATTATCAGCGTCGTCATGCTCTTCAGTATCTAAAACAGAGCAGCCGCGCTTACGCTGATAAGTGTTCATTTTGGCTAAAATGTTTTTGACAGAATTATCCATTACAGCCGTTAATTGTTGCATAGTAAGGAGTATTGGCGGCCGATATTATTATATCAAAATACCCAGATAAAATGATTCCTCAAGGCTAAATATGTGTTAATAATGAATCGATTTAGCCCAGAAAAAGTCTACAGTTTTAATAAGCCCTTGTGAAGCCCTTATTTACGATCGTAATAAACATGGCTTACCGGATCCCATAGGGAAAATGACAGCTTCCAGCATTACATCGTCTTGTTAGAATGTGTCATACCTCAAGCAGCAAGAGACTGCACACTGTTCCCCCAACTGAAGTTAATTGCTCTCAACAGTCCTGTGTGGAACAGCCATGGATTTTAGTGACGGTTGCTAAAATCATTTTCCTCATACAAACAGAAATCTTCATCTCTTTTCTGTTTCTGAGTAAATAGTACATACCAGCACTATTTCAAAATAACAAACTCTTGATTGAATAATAAAAACTACAGTTAAACACTAAAAAACTCTAAGCCATCTCCGTGGAGATGTTGCCTGTACAACGGCAAAGAGAATGACTGGGGTAGGCGGAGCCTAGGAGGGATCATGTGACCAGCTTTGCTGGGCTCTTTGCCATTTCCTGTTGGGGAGGAGAATATCCCACAAGTAAGGATGACGCCGTGGACCGGACACACCTATGTTGGAGAAATAATGTTAATTATTAACTGAACAATGTTGGAACAACTTTGTAATTTTTAATAATTTTTTTTTAATGATCAGATGTTAAAGGGACATTAAACACAGAATGTAAACCAGCATGATAATGTACCTATTTGATAAGAATTTTGCAATTAATAATTCAGATTTAAGGGACATAAAACCCAACATTTTTCTTTCACGATTCAGACACAACATACAAATTTAAACAACTTTCCAATTTACTTCTATTATCAAATTTTCTTTGTTTTTTTGTTATCTTTTATTGAAAAGCAGAAAGGTAAATTCAGGAGTGTGCACGTGTCTGCAACACTATATGGCAGCTGTTTTGCAACAATGTTAGACCTCAGCAAGATCACGAGATGGCAGCGCTATTTCCTGTCATGTAGTGCTCCAGACATGTGCACGATACCTACCTAGATACCTAGAACGATGCAAATATGACCGCTGCTCATTAACTCGTCTGAGGCGGCGGACAGCAGTCATCACGATCAGATGATTGACACCCCCTGCTAGAGGCATGTACGCTGTCGGCATTTAGCGATGTCGGGTGGACATGAGCCGCTACAGATCATGTCCGTCTGCATCATAATAAATCGGCCCTATTCGGTGAACCAATAAAAAGACACATATATGCGCAGCTATCAATTAGGAAGTAAAATGCTGCAGTTGAGGATATGTGTATATGCTTTTTCAACAAAGGATAACAAAAGAATGAAACACATCAGATAACTGAAGAACATTGCAAAGCTGTTTAAAATGACTCTATCTGAATCATGAATGTTTCATTTTGACTTTACTGTCATTTAAACAAACACATATATTTCCTTATACATTCCATCTAATAGCTAAATATAAATATACACGCTAGTATTCACACCTAAACTACTTAATATACCCACTGCAATTGCAAAGAATTATATTCCATCTTAAAGGGACACTTGTAATCTAGCCCAATAATCCACCTTATGAAAGTAAATGACACGAGCAAAAACGTGAAGGAGAGGGGGGACTACTGTTCACAGAAAAGTATTATCCCAAGCCTACCCAGGAGAAAGCGAAACAAGCACTATGTTTAAATGAATTTACAGCAAAAGGAAGCAAAATAAATAATGAATGTATGTTGCAATAATGTTAGAGTTTCAATAAAGTCAAACATAACATTTAGGGGCCTATTTAAGAAGGCGCGAGCAGACATGATCCGATATTGCGGATCATGTCGGCTGCACATCGATAAATGCCGACAGCATACGCTCTCAGCATTTATCATTGCACCAGGAGTTCTGGTGAACTGCTGGTGCAATATCGCCCACTGCAGATTCGCGGCCAATCGGCTGCTAGCAGGGGGTGTCAATCAACCCGATCGTATTTGATCAGGTTGATTTCTGGCGATGTCTGTCCGCCTCCACAGAGCAGGCGGACAGGTTATGGAGCAGCGGTCTTTAGACTGCTGCTTCATAACTTGTGTTTCCGGCGAACCTGAAGGCTCGCAAGAAACACGGGACATCAAGCTCCGTTAGTAGCTTGATAATTCGGCCCCTTAGACTTTATTCATTTTCAGTTTTATGTCCTTTTAATAGAGTAGAGTTGTGCATTATGCTTTTATAGCTTATTAATGAACGTGGTATAGCCTTATGCATATTTCAAGGACTATGCAGTTTGATTGGCTTCATTTATTATGCAATTCCAAACTGGTAGAATAGCCACCTTCACTGAATTAAATAATAACCAGCCAGTGGGAAATTACTGCATCATCAAAAAAATGATACTCTATGTAACCACATACTAATAAAATGACATTTAGCTGTTAAATTTCACTACACCAAGATGTAGAAGAAAAAAATACTTTTAAAAATATATTTCTTTTAAACTCACACAGACGCACAACTAGCATACATAAAATACTATGACAAAAGGGTAAGAGAGAGGAGTAAATCAAGTCACAAGTCAAGGATTTATCACAAGCTCCCTTACAAGAACAGGGGCTCTAGATTTAATCATTATGAAAATGTACGCCTAGTAGAAAGTGTTATAAAACACTGTAAAATGTGATTTGCTAATTAGAAAACAGAATTTATGCTTACCTGATAAATTACTTTCTCCAACGGTGTGTCCGGTCCACGGCGTCATCCTTACTTGTGGGATATCTCTTCCCCAACAGGAAATGGCAAAGAGTCCCAGCAAAGCTGGCCATATAGTCCCTCCTAGGCTCCGCCCACCCCAGTCATTCGACCGACGGACAGGAGGAAATATATAGGAGAAACCATATGGTACCGTGGTGACTGTAGTTAGAGAAAATAATTCATCAGACCTGATTAAAAAACCAGGGCGGGCCGTGGACCGGACACACCGTTGGAGAAAGTAATTTATCAGGTAAGCATAAATTCTGTTTTCTCCAACATTGGTGTGTCCAGTCCACGGCGTCATCCTTACTTGTGGGAACCAATACCAAAGCTTTAGGACACGGATGAAGGGAGGGAGCAAATCAGGTTACCTAAACGGAAGGCACCACGGCTTGCAAAACCTTTCTCCCAAAAATAGCCTCCGAAGAAGCAAAAGTATCAAATTTGTAAAATTTGGCAAAAGTGTGCAGTGAAGACCAAGTCGCTGCCTTACATATCTGGTCAACAGAAGCCTCTTTCTTGAAGGCCCATGTGGAAGCCACAGCCCTAGTGGAGTGAGCTGTGATTCTTTCAGGGGGCTGCCGTCCGGCAGTCTCATAAGCCAATCGGATGATGCTTTTAAGCCAAAAGGAAAGAGAGGTAGAAGTCGCTTTTTGACCTCTCCTTTTACCAGAATAAACAACAAACAAAGAAGATGTTTGTCTGAAATCTTTTGTAGCCTCTAAATAGAATTTTAGAGCACGGACTACGTCCAAATTGTGTAACAAACGTTCCTTCTTTGAAACTGGATTCGGACATAAAGAAGGTACAACTATCTCCTGGTTAATATTTTTGTTAGAAACAACCTTTAGAAGAAAACCAGGCTTAGTACGCAAAACCACCTTATCTGCATGGAACACCAGATAGGGCGGAGAACACTGCAGAGCAGATAACTCTGAAACTCTTCTAGCAGAAGAAATTGCAACCAAAAACAAAACTTTCCAAGATAGTAACTTAATATCTATGGAATGTAAAGGTTCAAACGGAACCCCTTGAAGAACTGAAAGAACTAGATTTAGACTCCAGGGAGGAGTCAAAGGTCTGTAAACAGGCTTGATCCTAACCAGAGCCTGAACAAATGCTTGAACATCTGGCACAGCTGCCAGTCTTTTGTGTAGTAAGACAGATAAAGCAGAGATCTGTCCCTTTAGAGAACTTGCAGATAATCCTTTCTCCAAACCTTCTTGTAGAAAGGAGAGAATCTTAGGAATTTTTATCTTATTCCATGGGAATCCTTTGGATTCACACCAACAGATATATCTTTTCCATATTTTATGGCAAATCTTTCTAGTTACCGGTTTTCTGGCCTGAACCAGAGTATCTATCACAGAATCTGAAAACCCACGCTTCGATAGAATCAAGCGTTCAATCTCCAAACCGTCAGCTGGAGGGAGACCAGATTTGGATGTTCGAATGGACCCTGAACAAGAAGGTCCTGTCTCAAAGGTAGCTTCCATGGTGGAACCGATGACATATTCACCAGGTCTGCATACCAAGTCCTGCGTGGCCACGCAGGAGCTATCAAGATCACTGAGGCCCTCTCCTGATTGATCCTGGCTACCAGCCTGGGAATGAGAGGAAACAGTGGAAATACATAAGCTAAGTTGAAGGTCCAAGGTGCTACTAGTGCATCTACTAGAGTCGCCTTGGGATCCCTGGATCTGGAACCGTAGCAAGGAACCTTGAAGTTCTGACGAGACGCCATCAGATCCATGTCTGGAATGCCCCATAATTGAGTTATTTGGGCAAAGATCTCCGGATGGATTTCCCACTCCCCCGGATGGAATGTCTGACGACTCAAAAAATCCGCCTCCCAGTTTTCCACACCTGGGATGTGGATCGCAGACAGGTGGCAGGAGTGATCCTCTGCCCATTGAATTATTTTGGTCACTTCTTTCATCGCCAGGGAACTCCTTGTTCCCCCCTGATGATTGATATACGCAACGGTCGTCATGTTGTCTGATTGGAACCTTATGAATCTGGCCTTTGCTAGTTGAGGCCAAGCCCTGAGAGCATTGAATATCGCTCTCAGTTCCAGAATGTTTATGGGGAGAAGAGACTCTTCCCGAGACCATAGACCCTGAGCTTTCAGGGATTCCCAGACCGCGCCCCAGCCCACTAGACTGGCATCGGTCGTGACAATGACCCACTCTGGTCTGCGGAAGCTCATTCCCTGGGACAGATGGTCCAGGGTCAGCCACCAACGGAGTTAATCTCTGGTCTTCTGATCTACTTGAATCATTGGAGACAAGTCTGTATAGTCCCCATTCCACTGTTTGAGCATGCACAGTTGTAATGGTCTTAGATTAATTCGTGCAAAAGGAACTATGTCCATTGCTGCAACCATCAACCCTACTACTTCCATGCACTGCGCTATGGAAGGACGTGGAACAGAATGAAGAACTTGACAAGTGCTTAGAAGTTTTGACTTTCTGACCTCTGTCAGAAAAATCCTCATTTCTAAGGAATCTATTATTGTTCCCAAGAAGGGAACTCTTGTTGACGGAGACAGAGAACTCTTTTCTATGTTCACCTTCCATCCGTGTGATCTGAGAAAGGCCAGAACGATGTCTGTATGAGCCTTTGCCTTTGATAGGGCCGACGCTTGTATTAGAATGTCGTCCAAGTAAGGTACTACTGCAATTCCCCTCGGTCTTAGAACCGCTAGAAGGGAACCTAGTACCTTTGTGAAAATCCTTGGAGCAGTGGCTAACCCGAATGGGAGGGCCACAAACTGGTAATGTTTGTCCAGAAAGGCGAACCTTAGGAACTGATGATGTTCTTTGTGGATAGGAATATGTAGGTACGCATCCTTTAGATCCACGGTAGTCATAAATTGACCTTCCTGGATAGTGGGTAGAATCGTTCGAATGGTTTCCATCTTGAACGATGGTACCATGAGAAATTTGTTTAGGATCTTCAAATCCAAAATTGGTCTGAAAGTTCCCTCTTTTTTGGGAACTACGAACAGATTGGAATAAAATCCCATTCCCTGTTCCTTTATTGGAACTGGGTGTATCACTCCCATCTTTAACAGGTCTTCTACACAATGTAAGAACGCCTGTCTCTTTATTTGGTTTGAGGATAAGTGAGATATGTGGAACCCTCCCCTTGTGGGTAGTTCCCTGAATTCCAGGAGATAACCCTGAGAAACTATTTCTAGCGCCCAGGGATCCTGAACATCTCTTGCCCAAGCCTGAGCAAAGAGCGAGAGTCTGCCCCCTACTAGATCCGGTCCCGGATCGGGGGCTACTCCTTCATGCTGTTTTGTTAGCAGCAGCAGGCTTCTTGGCCTGCTTACCCTTGTTCCAGCCTTGCATCGGTTTCCAGGCTGGTTTGGGTTGTGAGGCATTACCCTCTTGCTTAGAGGATGCAGAATTAGAGGCCGGTCCGTTCCTGAAATTGCGAAAGGAACGAAAAACAGAATTTATGTTTACCTGATAAATTACTTTCTCCAACGGTGTGTCCGGTCCACGGCGTCATCCTTACTTGTGGGATATTCTCTTCCCCAACAGGAAATGGCAAAGAGCCCAGCAAAGCTGGTCACATGATCCCTCCTAGGCTCCGCCTACCCCAGTCATTCGACCGACGTTAAGGAGGAATATTTGCATAGGAGAAACCATATGTTACCGTGGTGACTGTAGTTAAAGAAAATAAATTATCAGACCTGATTAAAAAAACCAGGGCGGGCCGTGGACCGGACACACCGTTGGAGAAAGTAATTTATCAGGTAAACATAAATTCTGTTTTCTCCAACATAGGTGTGTCCGGTCCACGGCGTCATCCTTACTTGTGGGAACCAATACCAAAGCTTTAGGACACGGATGAAGGGAGGGAGCAAATCAGGTCACCTAAATGGAAGGCACCACGGCTTGCAAAACCTTTCTCCCAAAAAATAGCCTCAGAAGAAGCAAAAGTATCAAATTTGTAAAATTTAGAAAAAGTGTGCAGTGAAGACCAAGTCGCTGCCTTACATATCTGATCAACAGAAGCCTCGTTCTTGAAGGCCCATGTGGAAGCCACAGCCCTAGTGGAGTGAGCTGTGATTCTTTCAGGAGGCTGCCGTCCGGCAGTCTCATAAGCCAATCGGATAATGCTTTTAATCCAGAAGGAGAGAGAGGTAGAAGTTGCTTTTTTGACCTCTCCGTTTACCAGAATAAACAACAAACAAAGACGAAGTTTGTCTGAAATCCTTAGTAGCTGCTAAGTAAAATTTGAGAGCACGAACTACATCCAAGTTGTGCAACAAACGTTCCTTCTTTGAAACTGGATTAGGACACAAAGAAGGCACAACTATCTCCTGGTTAATGTTTTTGTTAGAAACAACTTTTGGAAGAAAACCAGGTTTAGTACGCAAAACCACCTTATCTGCATGGAACACCAGATAAGGAGAAGAACACTGCAGAGCAGATAATTCTGAAACTCTTCTAGCAGAAGAAATTGCAACCCAAAACAAAACTTTCCAAGATAATAACTTAATATCAACGGAATGTAAGGGTTCAAACGGAACCCCCTGAAGAACTGAAAGAACTAGGTTGAGACTCCAAGGAGGAGTCAAAATTTTGTAAACAGGCTTGATTCTAACCAGAGCCTGAACAAAGGCTAGAACATCTGGCACAGCTGCCAGCTTTTTGTGAAGTAACACAGACAAGGCAGAAATCTGTCCCATCAAGGAACTTGCAGATAATCCTTTTTCCAATCCTTCTCGAAGGAAGGATAGACTCTTAGGAATCTTAACCTTGTCCCAAGGGAATCCTGCAGATTCACACCAACAGATATACCAAATTATGTGGTAATTTTTCTGGTTACAGGCTTTCAGGCCTGAACAAGAGTATTAATAACAGAATCTGAGAACCCTCGCTTTGATAAGATCAAGCGTTCAATCTCCAAGCAGTCAGCTGGAGTGGGTCGAACGGACCTAGAACAAGAAGGTCTCGTCTCAAAGGTAGCTTCCATGGTGGAGCCGATGACATATTCACCAGATCTGCATACCAACTCCTGCGTGGCCACGCAGGAGCTATCAAAATCACCGACGCCCTCTCCTGATTGATCCTGGCTACCAGCCTGGGGATGAGAGGAAACGGCGGGAACACATAAGCTAGTTTGAAGGTCCAAGGTGCTACTAGTGCATCCACTAGAGCCGCCTTGGGATCCCTGGATCTGTACCCGTAGTAAGGAACTCTGAAGTTCTGACGAGAGGCCATCAGATCCATGTCTGGAATGCCCCACGGTTGAGTGACTTGGGCAAAGATTTCCGGATGGAGTTCCCACTCCCCCGGATGCAATGTCTGACGACTCAGAAAATCCGCTTCCCAATTTTCCACTCCTGGGATGTGGATAGCAGACAGGTGGCAGGAGTGAGACTCCGCCCATAGAATGATTTTGGTCACTTCTTCCATCGCTAGGGAACTCCTTGTTCCCCCCTGATGGTTGATGTATGAACTTGGCCCTCGCTAGCTGAGGCCAAGCTTTGAGAGCATTGAATATCGCTCTCAGTTCCAGAATATTTATCGGTAGAAGAGATTCTACCCGAGACCAAAGACCCTGAGCTTTCAGGGATCCCCAGACCGCGCCCCAGCCCATCAGACTGGCGTCGGTCGTGACAATGACCCACTCTGGTCTGCGGAAGGTCATCCCTTGTGACAGGTTGTCCAGGGACAGCCACCAACGGAATGAGTCTCTGGTCCTCTGATTTACTTGTATCTTCGGAGACAAGTCTGAATAGTCCCCATTCCACTGACTGAGCATGAACAGTTGTAATGGTCTTAGATGAATGCGCACAAAAGGAACTATGTCCATTGCCGTTACCATCAAACCTATCACTTCCATGCACTGCGCTATGGAAGGAAGAGGAACGGAATGAAGTATCCGACAAGAGTCTAGAAGTTTTGTTTTTCTGGCTTCTGTCAGAAAAATCCTCATTTCTAAGGAGTCTATTATAGTTCCCAAGAAGGGAACCCTCGTTGACGGAGATAGAGAACTCTTTTCCACGTTCACTTTCCATCCGTGAGATCGGAGAAAGGCCAGGACAATGTCCGTGTGAGCCTTTACTTGAGGAAGGGACGACGCTCGAATCAGAATGTCGTCCAAGTAAGGTACTACAGCAATGCCCCTTGGTCTTAGCACCGCCAGAAGGGACCCTAGTACCTATGAGAAAATCCTAGGAGCAGTGGCTAATCCGAAAGAAAACGCCACGAACTGGAAATGCTTGTCCAGGAATGCAAACCTTAGGAACCGATGATGTTCCTTGTGGATAGGAATATGTAGATACGCATCCTTGAAATCCACCTTGGTCATGAATTGACCTTCCTGGATGGAAGGAAGAAGTGTTCGAATGGTTTCCATCTTGAACGATGGAACCTAGAGAAACTTGTTCAAGATCTTGAGATCTAAGATTGGTCTGAACGTTCCCTCTTTTTTGGGAACTATGAACAGATTGGAGTAGAACCCCATCCCTTGTTCTCCTAATGGAACAGGATGAATCACTCCAATTTTTAGCAGGTCTTCTACCCAATGTAAGAATGCCTGTCTTCTTATGTGGTCTGAAGACAACTGAGACCTGTGGAACCTCCCCCTTGGAGGAAGCCCCTTGAACTCCAGAGAATAACCTTGGGAGACTATTTCTAGCGCCCAAGGATCCAGAACATCTCTTGCCCAAGCCTGAGCGAAGAGAGAGAGTCTGCCCCCCACCAGATCCGGTCCCGGATCGGGGGCCCGCATTTCATGCTGTCTTGGTAGCAGTGGCAGGTTTCCTGGCCTGCTTTCCTTTGTTCCAGCCTTGCATAGGTCTCCAGGCTGGATTGGCTTGAGAAGTATTACCTTCCTGCTTAGAGGACGTAGCCCTTGGGGCTGATCCGTTTCTGCGAAAGGGACGAAACTTAGGTTTATTTTTGGTCTTGAAAAGACCTATCCTGAGGAAGGGCGTGGCCCTTGCCCCCAGTGATATCAGAGATAATCTCTTTCAAGTCAGGGCCAAAGAGTGTTTTCCCCTTGAAAGGAATGTCAAGCAATTTGTTCTTGGAAGACGCATCCGCTGCCCAAGATTTTAACCAAAGCGCTCTGCGCCACAATAGCAAACCCAGAATTTTTTCGCCGCTAACCTAGCCAATTGCAAGGTGGCGTCTAGGGTGAAAGAATTAGCCAATTTAAGAGCACGAATTCTGTCCATAATCTCCTCATAAGAAGAAGAATTACTAATAATCGCCTTTCCTAGCTCATCAAACTAGAAACACGCGGCTGCAGTGACAGGGACAATGCATGCAATTGGTTGTAGAAGGGAACCTTGCTGAACAAACATCTTTTTTTAGCAGACCTTCTCATTTTTTATCCATAGGATCTTGGAAAGCACAACTATCTTCTATGGGTATAGTGGCGCGCTTGTGTAGAGTAGAAACCGCCCCCTCGACCTTGGGGACTGTCTGCCATCAGTCCTTTCTGGGGTCGACTATAGGAAAACAATTTTTTAAATATGGGGGGAGGTAATAAAGGTATACCGGGCCTGTCCCATTCTTTACTAACAATGTACGCCACCCGCTTGGATATAGGAAAAGCTTCGGGGGGCCCCGGGGCCTCTAAGAACTTTTCCATTTTACATAGTGGTTCTGGAATGACCAGATAATCACAATCATCCAAATTGGATAACACCTCCTTAAGCAGAGCGCGGAGATGTTCCAACTTAAATTTAAAAGTAATCACATCAGGTTCAGCTTGTTGAGAAATGTTTCCTGAATCTGAAATTTCTCCCTCAGACAAAACCTCCCTGGCCCCCTCAGACTGGTGTAGGGGCCCTTCAGAAACCATATCATCAGCGTTCTCATGCTCTACAGAATTTACTAAAACAGAGCAGTCGCGCTTTCGCTGATAAGTGGGCATATTGGCTAAAATGTTTTTGATAGAATTATCCATTACAGCCGTTAAATGTTGCATAGTAAGGAGTATTGGCGCACTAGATGTACTAGGGGCCTCCTGTATGGGCAAGACTGGTGTAGACGAAGGAGGGGATGATGCAGTACCATGCTTACTCCCCTCACTTGAGGAATCATCTTGGGCATCATTTTTACTAAATTTTTTTATGACATAAAATACATATAGTTAAATGAGAAGGAACCTTGGTTTCCCCACAGTCAGAACACAATCTATCTGGTAGTTCAGACATGTTAAACAGGCATAAACTTGATAACAAAGCACAAAAAACGTTTTAAAATAAAACCGTTACTGTCACTTTAAATTTTAAACTAAACACACTTTATTACTGCAATTGCGAAAAAGTATGAAGGAATTGTTCAAAATTCACCAAAATTTCACCACAGTGTCTTAAAGCCTTAAAAGTATTGCACACCAAATTTGGAAGCTTTAACCCTTAAAATAACGGAACCGGAGCCGTTTTTATATTTAACCCCTTTACAGTCCCTGGAATCTGCTTTGCTGAGACCCAACCAAGCCCAAAGGGGAATACGATACCAAATGATGCCTTCAGAAAGACTTTTCTATGTATCAGAGCTCCACACACATGCAGCTGCATGCCATGCTGTCCTCAAAAACAAGTGCGCCATACCGGCGCGAAAATGAGGCTCTGACTATGATTAGGGAAAGCCCCTAAAGAATAAGGTGTCTAAAACAGTGCCTGCCGATATAATCATATCAAAATACCCAGAATAAATGATTCCTCAAGGCTAAATATGTGTTAATAATGAATCGATTTAGCCCAGAAAAAGTCTACAGTCTTAATAAGCCCTTGTGAAGCCCTTATTTACTATCTTAATAAACATGGCTTACCGGATCCCATAGGGAAAATGACAGCTTCCAGCATTACATCGTCTTGTTAGAATGTGTCATACCTCAAGCAGTAAGAGACTGCACACTGTTCCCCCAACTGAAGTTAATTGCTCTCAACAGTCCTGTGTGGAACAGCCATGGATTTTAGTTACGGTGCTAAAATCATTTTCCTCATACAAACAGAAATCTTCATCTCTTTTCTGTTTCTGAGTAAATAGTACATACCAGCACTATTTTAAAATAACAAACTCTTGATTGAATAATAAAAACTACAGTTAAACACTAAAAAACTCTAAGCCATCTCCGTGGAGATGTTGCCTGTACAACGGCAAAGAGAATGACTGGGGTAGGCGGAGCCTAGGAGGGATCATGTGACCAGCTTTGCTGGGCTCTTTGCCATTTCCTGTTGGGGAAGAGAATATCCCACAAGTAAGGATGACGCCGTGGACCGGACACACCTATGTTGGAGAAATTAGACTTATTCTTGGCCTTGAAAGGCCTATCTTGTGGAAGGGCGTGGTTACCAAAATTTCACCACAGTGTCTTAAAGCATTAAGAGTATTGCACACCAAATTTCAGAGCTTTAACCCTTAAAATAACGGAACCGGAGCCGTTTACAAATTTAACCCCTATACAGTCCCAGCTATAGCCTTTGCTGAGACCCAACCAAGCCCAGAGGGGAATACGATACCAAGTGACGCCTTCTAGAAACTTTTCCAGCAACTTTCAGATCCTCACACATGCATCTGCATGTCCTGCTCTCAAAAAACAACTGCGCAGTAATGGCGTGAAAATGAGGCTCTGCCTACAACTAGGAAGGCCCCCTGACTGGAAAAGGTGTCTAACATAGTGCCTGCCGTTTAATAAACGTTCCCCAAGTTTATAAATGTGAAATATCAGCCTAAACATGAATAAAATGCCCAAATAAAGCAATCGATTTAGCCCATAAAAGTGTCTACCAGTTTTATAGCCCATATTAAGCCCTTTATTCTGTTTGTTTGACTAAGAAAATGGCTTACCGGTCCCCATGAGGGGAAATGACAGCCTTCCAGCATTACATGGTCTTGTTAGAAATATGGCTAGTCATACCTTAAGCAGAAAAGTCTGCTAACTGTTTCCCCCAACTGAAGTTACTTCATCTCAACAGTCCTATGTGGAAACAGCAATCGATTTTAGTTACTGTCTGCTAAAATCATCTTCCTCTCACAAACAGAAATCTCTTAACCATCTCCGTGGAGATGTTGCCTGTGCAACGGCAAAGAGAATGACTGGGGTGGGCGGAGCCTAGGAGGGACTATATGGCCAGCTTTGCTGGGACTCTTTGCCATTTCCTGTTGGGGAAGAGATATCCCACAAGTAAGGATGACGCCGTGGACCGGACACACCAATGTTGGAGAAATGAAAGTTATAATCATCAAGAGAAAAAAACATTATATGATAAATATGACAACGCGTATGTGTTATCAGCTCATAAAAGGTCCATAGTCCAAGTCAAACATTGGGGCCTATTTAACAAAGGTCTGTCGGACCTGATCTGACAGTGTGGATCAGGTCCGACAGACCTCGCTGAATGCGGAGAGCAATACGCTCTCCATATTCAGCATTGCACCAGCAGCTCTTGGGAGCTGCTGGTGGAACGCCGCCCCCTGCAGATTCGCGGCCAATCGCCGCTAGCAGGGGGTGTCAATTAACCCGATCGTACTTGATCAGGTTGAATTTGCGGTGATGTCTGTACACCTGCTGTACACCTGCTCAGAGCAGGCGGACAGGTTATGGTTATGGAGCAGCAATCTTGCAGGCTCGCCAGAAACACGGGCCCTCATGCTCCATCCGGCGCTTGATAAATAGGCCCTATAGGCTTGAAGCTCTTGTTGAAAACAAAATTGGCCTTGAAGCCAAATTAGTAAAATAAAGTGGGCGGTGGTTCTCCTCTAGAATTTTTCAATGAGTGAAATGTTAAAAAATTCAGCTATGAAAGATAGCTATTGCAAGACTTCCAGGAGGTGTGGATAAAGAGGTTGTATCATCAGGAAGACTGGTGAGTGAAGCTCAGAAATAAAATAAGTATACAATATTGCCTTTTGTTTAAACCTTCCTTTCTCAACTACAAACTACAGATATTGAAATGTTACTTAACTTATGTCCTTACACATTGCAGATAAAGTACATCCAATCCAAGTAGTCTGTAAGTAGGAAACAGCAGAGCTCTGTAAGTACATCATAAAAAAAGTCCTATACCAGAATCATTACAGGTGAAATGAATTTTTGTTTGTGTTTACAGATTCTGCAGCTGTTAGACAGCTGCTGCTATATACATAAATAAATCAGCGCTCTATGAATTGACGGAATTATTATAAACCATGGAACGAGGAATTAACCATACATCGTTGCATCTCAGTCTATGCAGTCAGTAAAACCCTACACAAAACAATTCATTTTTATTGCTAGGAAATGGCACATGAGCTAAAGATAGTAACACAAAAAAAAAAAGACTGTAACTTATTTAACAACCATCCTTTGGGAAATTCACCAAGAATTCACCAAGAAAGCACCTCTATCCATGGTTCCCTGGTCATTGCTTCCTGTGCATAAAAGCCCATTTTCACAAGGTGCCATCCATTAGAGGTTGAAGGAAAGGGGAATGAAGGACCACTAAACACAAAAAATAGCATAATCAATAAGTGCATAAAAAAACCCAAAAGCACTTAGTTTGAATTCCATATGAGTAGTACATTTTTTTTTCCTGACCAATTTTCAGAGTTAGTTTCTTCTCAAACATCCACAGCCATGTTCAACACACATGCAGTTCCTGGGGATCCGGTCCGGTAAGCTTTTTAAGAATAAATCTGCAGCAATAGAAATGTATTAGGATGCTACATAGTGGGATATCTTAATGTCAAAACATAAATCAAAAGGTAAGTGAAAGAAACAGTTACACACAAACAGCACCTCCACTTATGAAGTGGACTAGGATTTCACAGAGGCCTAGCTTGACTGTTACCTCCGGTTATGCTGCTCCCTCTGGGGAAAAACCTCCCATGATTCATCAGTGAACCCCTCATAGCCTCTCCAGCCATCCACTCCAGGTACAAGGTCCTTCACAGGGGCCTCTCGAGCTGTCCAGCACAGGTGCTAAATCTGTCTTAACTGAATATAGATTTCCGCAGGGGTACAAGTAGGTTTCTCAGTAGAAAAAACTTTATTAAATCCACATAAAGTCATTTACAAAAAAGCTACACATATCAGGCTGTTTTATCAGCCTTATACTAAAACATATGAACGCCTACTCAATATATATAACCCTTCTGGAATCAAATTAAAATATGCCTAAACATCTGTGTGGCATTCACAATACTTGTTTAAGCAATTGTTGTGTCTATGTGGACCAATGCAAAGGAAGGGGAATGCCCTTTACACAATGTGTAACACTCTCCAAAACCAAACCACCCCACCAATGTCAGAAAGCGTTCCCAGAAAACCATAAAAATAAAAGCAATCCAAATACTCAAAATAGAGGAGGATGCAACTGGAACAGCAAACATACTACACTCCACACTAGAAACCACCAGAACACCAGAACTGTCCCACCTCGAAGTAGCCAACCCATTGTGGAGACATCAATACATACGTCACACTAGTATAAACACCTCTGGCACATAAATGCTGGTGTATATCCCAAAAATCTAACACAGTAAATATGAAAGTAACTGTAGCTCCCTATGCAATACTTACACGTAAAATGGTTACTATGGTGGGCCACATGCCTGTTCAATGTATATCTTCCGTAATAAAGGTGCACATAAAAAATGTGTATATAATAGAACCTAAATGAAACCATAACTGTGTTTACTACCTCCATATAAGATACCCAACATCTAGAATAGAACAAAAAAACGCTATACAGAGAAAAGTGCAAATAATAGAAATGACAAGTATAGGCAAAAGCTACACTAATCATTATGTGCTACCTAATTAGATATAGGTGAAAACTATAAGTCTATGGGGTCAATTTATTATAGTGCGAGCGGACATAAATACAATGTAGCGTATCATGTCCGCTTCTTGTGAACTGCTGGTGCAATACCGCCCCATGCATATTCGCGGCCAATCGGCCGCTAGTAGGGGGTGTCAATCAACCCGATCGTATTCGATCAGGTTGATTTCTGTCCGCCGCCTCAGAGCAGGCGGACAAGTTATGGAGCAGCGGTCTTTAGACCACTGAAGGCTCGCCAGAAACATGGGGCATCAAACTCCGTACAGAGCTTGATAAATTGACCCCTATAACAGGTATGTGATATAGAAAATGGCCTCTAAAAGTATAAATACAAGTAATGGTAATTAAACATATGATAGTTATAATAGACCACCAATAAAATTCTAATGAGGTGCAGATGATTTAGAGGTGGAGCAACCTATTGCTTGTTGCTATGATAAACACTGTTATTTTTGCCAGCTGATTTGATTGAAAGAAGGATGCAAATTTCCATATCAAGTTTTTTTTTATGCTCCTCTAAATGCAATTAGGAATTAATATGCTCAGTCACATAGTTTATAGCATTCTCCACTACTTTAAATGGAGATTATACTGAAACATAATTCTAAATTAATTAATCAAGTAATTAAAATGAAATAACACTGCAACAGAGAATTTATTTGTTTATTTTGCTTGTTTTGCTGTTAAATACCTTGACTTTATGTAGAAATTGTGCTGCCCCCCCTCTAGAAAGGCTTGACGTAAAATTCTGTAACTGCTATATGCTGCAAAGAGGCAAATCCAGCTATATACTACATAGTGATTGTTTACAGCAGTGCAAAGCTAATTTACAGCTATCATCAATTTGCCATACTCAAGGGAGATAAAATAAACACAACGCATGATTAATATGATTGTTATACAAGGTAG
Source organism: Bombina bombina (assembly GCF_027579735.1). Classification (NCBI taxonomy): domain Eukaryota; kingdom Metazoa; phylum Chordata; class Amphibia; order Anura; family Bombinatoridae; genus Bombina; species Bombina bombina. The sequence goes on from NC_069501.1 coordinate 417,445,450, forward strand.
GGATGGGCGAATGTTTTGCAACATTCGAAAAATTTAATAAATGTTAACACGTTCATTCATTCGAATTTCGAATGTTTGTACAACATTCTAACATTCGTTTAATGCAGGGATGGGGAACCTTGGCCCCCCTGATGTTTCAGAACTACATTTCCCATGATGCTCAACTGGACTTCAGAGTGCCTAAGCATCATGGGTAATGTAGTTCTGAAACATCAGGAGTGCCAAGGTTCCCACTCCCTGGTTTAATGTAATAGTTTGTCTAATGCTTTCTTTAAATGTAATAGTTAATTTGATTTTTTCTAATAATTAAATTCGAATTATACAATATTCAAAAATTGAATCTATATATTTGTAATAGTATTTCTAATGCTTTTTTTAAATGTAATATTCAAATTATGCCCTATTCGAAACAGAAAAATGTATGTATCTTTATGTATTCATTTACTAAATTCGCTACCACATGGACTATTCCGAATAGTATTTGTTAAATTGAATGTTACATTCAAAATTTCGAATGTGGATATTTGATCTAATTATGAACATTCGAAAATGAAAGTAACATTTGATTACCGAATTGAAATGTTTTTTCATTCATTCCACAGGACTATTCGTTCTACCAAGCGAATTGCACTTTCACCACATTCGCTCATCCATAAAGGGACATAGTACTTTACATTAGAACAGCTTTTATTGAAGAAATAATGCACTCAAAAATGTTATTATGTAAATGTAGAGGAGCATGATTAGTTTTGTACTGGCTACTAATCCTCAATGTCTGATAAGAACAACTGTCTCTGCTTTAATAGTGAATAGGGACACACATTTGCAAGTATGACAAGGAAACACTGATTTGTTTAGGATAGTAAGAAATAGTAAAATAAATTCTGAATCACCTTCTTTAAGATACAAGAAAAAATAGCTAGATTACAATGTCTCTTTAACCCGTTGAGTACTGAGCCATAACACAACCCTGTGTTGTATGACTCTAATTGCATTTATACATATTTTTTTAACTTTTTTTTTTCCTGCAAGGCACCATCACAAATGGTCAATAACAATTAATAATTAAAAATCAGGGAAAAAAAATTACTCCATTGCAGTTTGCTATTTATGCAGAACAAATAAATAGGTTTAAAAAAAATCTAACCATAAATTATTAGAAACATTTTAAAATAACACAAAATCCGTTTATGTGATCAGTACATTTAATAGGGTTTATATTTATTTTATTATAATTTAGCTTCTTGCAATGACAGTTAACAGAGATTTCTAACCCTTAAAAAAAAGTAGTGTACAATAACATCATTGCACATTGTGTCATTAAAATGCTGAAAATGTAATATTTAGCATTGGAACATCTCAGTAGCAAAGTAAAAATTATACATATACACACACACACACACACATATATATATATATATATATATATATATATATATATATATATATATCAAAATAACAAGAGTATTGCATTGAGCAATGATACTTTTTATTGGACTAACTATACATTTATAAGATAACAAGCTTTCGGAAGAATGTCCTCCTTTTTAAAGCCTGAAGCAATACTGACCAATTTGATGGAATTTACAGATTACGAGGCCGAAGTATCAAGCTCCGAATGGAGCTTGATGCCCCTGTTTCTGCACGAGCCTTCAGGCTCGCGGGAAACAGTAGTTATGAAGCAGCGGTCTAAAGACCACTGCTCCATAACTGGTCCGCTGCCTCTGAGGCTGCGGTCTTCAATCAGCCCGATCCTATATGATCGGGCTGATTGACACCCCCTGCTAGCGGCCAGGGGGCGGCATTGTTAACCAGAACTGCTTGTGCAATGATAAATTTAGCGATGTGCAGCGGACATGATACGCTACATTGTATCATGTCCGCTCACACTTTGGTAAATTGGCCCCTATATCTTAAAACATAGGCTATAAAAAGACAGAAAGTGTTACAGAGGTCTGAGTGCAGGGGGAGTAGGAGGTGTCGTAAAAACACACATTTATACACACACATACACATTCTTCTACAAAAAAAGCTTCATAATACATGGATATTATTTTGCAAAAATAAGGAATCTATTTAAACCACATTTCTCTTGTTAAGTGTAGTCAGTCCACGGGTCATCCATTACTTATGGGATTATATCTCTTCCCCAACAGGAAGTTGCAAGAGGATCACCCAAGCAGAGCTGCTATATAGCTCCTCCCCTCACATGTCATATCCAGTCATTCTCTTGCAACCTAACTAAAGATAGGTCGTTGTGAGAGGTCTGTGGTGTTTTTAAACTTAGTTTATTTCTTCAATCAAAAGTTTGTTATTTTAAATGGCACCGGAGTTTGCTGTTTGTTTCTCAGGCAGCATTAGAAGAAGAATCTGCCTGCGTTTTCTATGATCTTAGCAGACGTAAGATCCACTGGCTGTTCTCGCACATTCTGAGGAGTGAGGTAACTTCAGAAAAGGGGAATAGCATGCAGGGCCCCCCTGCAAAGAGGTATGTGCAGTAAATTATTTTTCTAAGCAATGGAATTGACTGAGAAATTACTGCTGATACCAATGTAATGTAAGTTCAGCCTTAAATGCAGTGGTAGCGACTGGTATTAGGCTGAGGAGTGTGTGTACACTGAAGTATTTTTCTAGGGAATGGAATTTGACTCAGAAAATACTGTTAATACTGAAGTAATGTGTGAGCCTTAACTGCAGTAAAAGCGACTGGTAGCAGGCTTATTAATAACACTTCATAACTTTTAAAATGTATGTTCAAAACGTTTACTGGCATGTTAATCGTTTTTTGTGAGGTACTTGGTGATAAAACTTATTGGGGCATGATTTTTACCACATGGCTAACTTTTGTTTCTGCATAGAAACAGTTAACTGAGCTTCCCCACTGTTGTAATATTAGTGGGAGGGGCCTATTTTAGCGCTTTTTTGCGCAGTAAAAATTCAGTCACAATCTTCCTACTTCATCCTCCATGATCCAGGACGTCTCTAGAGAGCTCAGGGGTCTTGAAAATTCATTTTGAGGGAGGTAATCAGTCACAGCAGACCTGTGACAGTGTGTTTGACTGTGATAAAAACGTTAATTTAAATTGTTATCCGTTTTTGGGTATTAAGGGGTTAATCAATCCGTTTGCTGGTGGGTGCAATCCTTTGCTAACTTAATACATTTACTGTGAAAATTTGGTTGCTATAACTAATTTGGTTCATTGTTATTTCAACTGTGACAGCTTTTTTGTGCTTCTTAAAGGCACAGTAGCGTTTTTTATATTGCTTGTAAATTTATTTGAAAAGTATTTTCCAAGCTTGCTAGTCTCATTGCTAGTCTGTTTAAACATGTCTGACACAGAGGAATCTGTTTGTTCACTATGTATGAAGGCCAATGTGGAGCCCCATAGAAGGCTGTGTACTAAATGCATTGATGTAACTTTAAATAAAAGTCAGTCTTTACATGCAAAGAAATTATCACCAGACAACGAGGGGGAAGTTATGCCGACTAACTCTCCTCACGTGTCAGTACCTTCGCCTCCCGCTCAGGAGGTGCGTGATTTTGTGGCGCCAAGTACATCAAGGAGGCCCTTACAAATCACTTTGCAAGACATGGCTACTGTTATGACAGAAGTATTATCTAAATTGCCAGAATTAAGAGGCAAGCGTGATAGCTCTGGGTTAAGGACAGAGCGCGCTGATGATGTGAGAGCCATGTCCGATACTGCGTCAAAATTTGCAGAACATGAAGACGGAGAGCTTCATTCTGTGGGTGACGGATCTGATCCAGGGAGACTGGATTCAGAGATTTCTAATTTTAAATTTAAGCTTGAGAACCTCCGCATATTGCTAGGGGAGGTATTAGCGGCTCTGAATGATTGTAACACGGTTGCAATTCCAGAAAAATTATGTAGGTTGGATAGATACTATGCGGTACCGGTGTGTACTGACGTGTTTCCTATACCTAAAAGGCTTGCAGAGATTATTAGCAAGGAGTGGGATAGACCCGGTGTGCCTTTTTCCCCTCCTCCCATATTTAGGAAAATGTTTCCTATAGACCCCACCACACGAGACTTATGGCAGACGGTCCCTAAGGTGGAGGGAGCGGTTTCTACTTTAGCTAAGCGTACCACTATCCCGGTGGAGGATAGTTGTGCCTTTTCAGATCCAATGGATAAAAAATTAGAAGGTTACCTTAAGAAAATGTTTGTTCAACAAGGTTTTATCTTACAGCCCCTTGCATGCATTGCGCCTGTCACTGCTGCGGCGGCATTCTGGTTTGAGTCTCTGGAAGAGGCCATTCGCACAGATCCATTGGATGAAATTATGAACAAGCTTAAAGCACTTAAGCTAGCTAACGCATTTGTTTCTGATGCCGTCGTACATTTAACCAAACTTACGGCTAAGAACTCCGGATTCGCCATCCAAGCGCGCAGAGCGCTTTGGCTTAAATCCTGGTCAGCTGATGTGACTTCTAAATCTAAATTGCTTAATATTCCATTCAAAGGGCAGACCTTATTCGGGCCCGGCTTGAAAGAAATTATCGCTGACATTACGGGAGGTAAGGGCCATGCTCTACCTCAGGACAGGGCCAAATCAAAGGCCAAACAGTCTAATTTTCGTGCCTTTCGTAACCTCAAGGCAGGAGCAGCATCAACTTCCTCCGCTCCAAAACAGGAAGGAGCTGTTGCTCGTTACAGACAGGGCTGGAAAACTAACCAGTCCTGGAACAAGGGCAAGCAGGCCAGAAAACCTGCTGCTGCCCCTAAGACAGCATGAAGAGAGGGCCCCCTATCCGGAAACGGATCTAGTGGGGGGCAGACTTTCTCTCTTCGCCCAGGCTTGGGCAAGAGATGTCCAGGATCCCTGGGCGTTGGAGATCATATCTCAGGGATATCTTCTGGACTTCAAAGCTTCTCCTCCACAAGGGAGATTTCATCTTTCAAGGTTATCAGCAAACCAAATAAAGAAAGAGGCGTTTCTACGCTGTGTACAAGACCTCTTACTAATGGGGGTGATCCACCCAGTTCCGCGGACGGAACACGGGCAGGGATTCTATTCAAATCTGTTTGTGGTTCCCAAGAAAGAGGGAACCTTCAGACCAATCTTGGACTTAAAAATCCTAAACAAATTCCTAAGAGTTGCATCATTCAAAATGGAAACTATTCGAACCATCCTACCCATGATCCAAGAGGGTCAGTACATGACCACTGTGGACTTAAAGGATGCCTACCTTCACATACCGATTCACATGGATCATTATCGGTACCTAAGATTTGCCTTCCTAGACAGGCATTACCAGTTTATAGCTCTTCCCTTCGGGTTAGCTACGGCTCCAAGAATCTTTACAAAAGTTCTGGGCTCACTTCTGGCGGTACTAAGACCGCGAGGCATAGCGGTGGCTCCGTACCTAGACGACATTCTGATACAAGCGTCAAGTTTTCAAACTGCCAAGTCTCATACAGAGATAGTTCTGGCATTTCTGAGGTCGCATGGGTGGAAGGTGAACGTGGAAAAGAGTTCTCTATTACCACTCACAAGGGTTCCCTTCCTAGGGACTCTTATAGATTCTGTAGAGATGAAAATTTACCTGACGGAGGCCAGGTTATCAAAACTTCTAAATGCTTGCCGTGCCCTTCATTCCATTCCACACCCGTCAGTAGCTCAGTGCATGGAAGTAATCGGCTTAATGGTAGCGGCAATGGACATAGTACCATTTGCGCGACTGCATCTCAGACCGCTGCAATTGTGCATGCTAAGTCAGTGGAATGGGGATTATTCAGATTTGTCCCCTCTACTAAATCTGGACCAAGAGACCAGAGATTCTCTTCTATGGTGGCTTTCTCGGCCCCACCTGTCCAAGGGGATGACCTTTCGCAGGCCAGATTGGACAATTGTAACAACAGACGCCAGCCTTTTAGGTTGGGGCGCAGTCTGGAATTCCCTGAAGGCTCAGGGATCATGGACTCAGGAGGAGAAACTCCTCCCAATAAATATTCTGGAGTTAAGAGCAATATTCAATACTCTTCTAGCTTGGCCTCAGTTAGCAACTCTGAGGTTCATCAGATTTCAGTCGGACAACATCACGACTGTGGCTTACATCAATCATCAAGGGGGAACCAGGAGTTCCCTAGCGATGCTGGATGTCTCAAAGATAATTCGCTGGGCAGAGTCTCACTCTTGCCACCTGTCAGCAATCTACATCCCAGGCGTGGAGAACTGGGAGGCGGATTTTCTAAGACGCCAGACTTTTCATCCGGGGGAGTGGGAACTTCATCCGGAGGTCTTCGCTCAACTGATTCATCGTTGGGGCAAACCAGATCTGGATCTCATGGCGTCTCGCCAGAACGCCAAGCTTCCTTGCTACGGATCCAGGTCCAGGGACCCGGGAGCGGTGCTGATAGATGCTCTGACAGCCCCTTGGGTCTTCAACATGGCTTATGTGTTTCCACCATTTCCGATGCTTCCTCGACTGATTGCCAAGATCAAACAGGAGAGAGCATCGGTGATTCTGATAGCGCCTGCATGGCCACGCAGGACCTGGTATGCAGACCTAGTGGACATGTCGTCCTGTCCACCATGGTCTCTGCCTCTGAGGCAGGACCTTCTAATTCAGGGTCCTTTCAACCATCCAAATCTAATTTCTCTGAGGCTGACTGCATGGAGATTGAACGCTTGATTCTATCAAAGCGTGGCTTCTCGGAGTCGGTTATTGATACCTTAATACAGGCTAGGAAACCTGTTACCAGAAGAATTTACCATAAGATATGGCGTAAATATTTGTATTGGTGCGAATCCAAGAGTTACTCATGGAGTAAGGCTAGGATTCCTAGGATATTGTCTTTTCTACAAGAGGGTTTAGAAAAGGGCTTATCCGCTAGTTCGTTAAAGGGACAGATTTCTGCTCTGTCTATTCTTCTACACAAGCGTCTGGCAGAAATTCCAGACGTTCAGGCTTTTTGTCAGGCTTTGGCTAGGATTAAGCCAGTGTTTAAGACTGTTGCTCCGCCGTGGAGCTTAAACTTAGTTCTTAACGTCCTGCAAGGCGTTCCATTTGAACCCCTTCATTCCATTGATATTAAGCTGTTATCTTGGAAAGTTCTGTTTTTGATGGCTATTTCCTCGGCTCGAAGAGTCTCTGAGTTATCTGCCTTACATTGTGATTCTCCTTATCTGATTTTTCATTCAGACAAGGTAGTTCTGCGTACTAAACCTGGGTTCTTACCTAAGGTAGTTTCTAACAGGAATATCAATCAAGAGATTGTTGTTCCATCATTGTGTCCTAACCCTTCTTCAAAGAAGGAACGACTTTTGCATAATCTGGACGTAGTCCGTGCCCTGAAGTTCTATTTGCAGGCAACTAAAGATTTTCGTCAAACTTCTTCCCTGTTTGTCGTTTACTCTGGAAAGAGGAGAGGTCAAAAGGCTTCAGCTACCTCTCTCTCTTTTTGGCTTCGTAGCATAATACGTTTAGCCTATGAGACTGCTGGACAGCAGCCTCCTGAAAGAATTACAGCTCATTCTACTAGAGCTGTGGCTTCCACCTGGGCCTTTAAAAATGAGGCTTCTGTTGAACAGATTTGCAAGGCTGCGACTTGGTCTTCACTTCACACTTTTTCAAAGTTTTACAAATTTGACACTTTTGCTTCTTCGGAGGCTATTTTTGGGAGAAAGGTACTTCAGGCAGTGGTTCCCTCCGTTTAAAGTTCCTGCCTTGTCCCTCCCTTCATCCGTGTACTTTAGCTTTGGTATTAGTATCCCATAAGTAATGGATGACCCGTGGACTGACTACACTTAACAAGAGAAAACATAATTTATGCTTACCTGATAAATTTATTTCTCTTGTAGTGTAGTCAGTCCACGGCCCGCCCTGTCTTTTAAGGCAGATCTAAAATTTTAATTAAACTCCAGTCACCACTGCACCCTATGGTTTCTCCTTTCTCGTCTTGTTTCGGTCGAATGACTGGATATGACATGTGAGGGGAGGAGCTATATAGCAGCTCTGCTTGGGTGATCCTCTTGCAACTTCCTGTTGGGGAAGAGATATAATCCCATAAGTAATGGATGACCCGTGGACTGACTACACTACAAGAGAAATACATTTATCAGGTAAGCATAAATTATGTTATTCATTTGTAAAAATGCATATGTAATAAATGTTTTAACAATAACCAAACCACACTTTATAAGACATTTAAAGTAGACTAAGTGCTTTCAGGTACTTACAGGAACTGCAGAGAGTACTGTATCTATGTGATCTCCAGAGTACTCACAGTGAGCAAAAACCGCCTCCCTCCAAGTTTTAATGGCAATCAGAGGTGCAACCTTGAGGAATAAACTTTGAAGCTGACTTACATCATTATTTAAGTCTTCCACTCTGCCAGGTTCACTGACAGCACAGTGAGAAACCACTGAAGGGCTCAGCTGTGTAAGGATTCCCTGCACACTCTTTCTGCATTGCAACTGATGCTGGAATGTAAAACCTCCGGTGAGCTGATCATATAAAAGTAAAATCTCTGGAGGGGTAGAGTTGCCACCTTTTCTTAGTAAGTTGTTTAAAACGGTAACTAAATCACAAAAGTTTAATTTTGATTTTTATGTCCTTTAAAGGGACAGTCTACTTGATTTTTGGTATTGTTTACAAAGATAGATAATGCCTTTACTACCCATTCCCCAGCTTTGCACAACCAACATTGTTATATTAATATACTTTATAGCCTCTAAGATAAAATTAGACTTAGCTTTTTAGCTCTCAATCAATGTTTAATTTCTACGACTTGGAAGGAGTCTCTGAAAATGATTAATAATTATTATATCTCTTCTTATAGATTGAATAGAATGTTTCCAGCTACAACTCCAGAATGCTCACGGTGCAGAATGCCACTAGCAGATTTTTGCCATATCATATGGTATTGTCCAAAGATATCTCAACTCTGGCAAAAAGTAGGATATTGGTTTTCTCCGTTATATTATTTTCCGATCAGATTGACTTTGGAAATTATCTTTTTTATATATATTCAAAATGATAGCCCAAGTCTATACAATAATATTGTTAATACTATTATTTTGATAGTCAGACATTTGATAATAAAGAATTGGAAAGCCTATTCTGCACCTACTTTTTCTTCTGTTCTCAAAGAGATTATTTTTTAATCTTTTCAATTACAAGATATTTCGGGGAGAAAAATATATATTTTTTAAATAGCTGGCTACCAATAATCAAGTCCTACCCACTCAATATTCAAAAGTGTATCCTGTTGCCATTTTTTAGTTCGGACTCTTTTGCAGATCTAGTATTGTTAGATTTTTTTCCCTCCAGACTGGATATCTCTATATAGAGAGACATAAAGCATATTTAATTGTTTGTGATTTAAGATTATACAGGAGGAGGCCCCCTCCCTATTTTTCCCTCTCTTTTTATTTTCTTCGTTTTGGTTTGTTTATTGTTTTATATTGTAATGTAAATTTTTTTTAATTATTATTTCGTTTTTGTTTAAGGTATGGTTTTATTTTTCATTACAAAATTAATCCATTCTCGATTTATCTATAATGGTTGGGGTTAATTTTCAAACAAATCTTATCTTGATAAGATTTTCCATTGTATATTTTATACATTATAATTTTCACTGCCTTTATTATGCTACATGTTGAGCTGAAAATCTAGAAATGTCATTTGTTTTTCTTTTTGTTGATATCTACACTATTGGTTGATAAATAAAATATATATAAAAAAATAAAACCTCTAAGATTGCCCGTTTCTAACCCCTGCTGCCCGTGCTTTTTTTTAGCTTTTTACAATCTTGCACTACACCCAGACAGTGCTAGTTCATGTATGCCATATAGATAACATTGTGCTCACTCCCATAGAGACTGATAATGAGTTCACAAGAACCAGCACCAATTGGATAAAATGCAAGGTTGTAAAAAGCTAAATAAATAAATAAAAGTGTTAGTTATGCAAAACTGGGGAATGAGTAATAAAATAATTTTCTATTTTTTTAAGCAATAACAGTTTTCAAGTAGACTGTCCCTTTAACTTGTATACTGGACTCCAATCTCTACACTTGTATCTGTGTGACTGTATTTTCAAAATGTCAGGTAACTACTGTACTTTTTGTTATAGGGAATATTGGTTAAGAATGATAAATTAATGACCATAATAAATTCACTGTATATTAAAGAAGTAAATTGATTAAATGTAGATCGTATAGGAAATCTATTTCCGATTGATTGGTAAAGTCACAATGCGTTCAGCTTCTCTTTTGTGCATAATCAAACGCTGATCAGACGAAACTACCTGTATATTACAAGACTGTAATGTTTTTGTCCCTATACAGCTTTAGCACTTAAATAGTTCATCAACAGTAACAAGGAGAAAAACAAGAGAGAAATATATATATTATTTATTTTGTTTTTAAGTTGGATTTGTTGATGGCTGGTTGTGAACTTGCCCTCTGTTCGTATTAATTGTCTTTGCACAGAGAGCCATGCAAGGAAGACCATTATGGGTAATGGGAGTCTTCTGATGTGGACAATATGGGTGCTGGGGTCTCTTTCTATTATGGTGGTGAGGTCTACTGTGGTGATGTTGCAATAATGAAATGATCTTTTGCAGGAAGTGTTTTTGTGTTGAAGCACTACCCAAGGGTGCCGTTATTAGGGCATTGAGTGTGGTTTGGTTATGAAGAATTTATTCTGGTGGGAGGGTCATGACTTTGCTCTGGGTGTGGTTAATGGAGTGTGTTTGGGTGTCAGTTAGGAATTTATTGCAGTCTGGACACCCAGGGGTATACTAGATATGGATTAACATATGCATGGCTAACTGATATAATGATTTACATGCAATCAGAGGTCTGAGGTCTAGGGTTAATAATAGGTTTACGGTAGGGCAGGGGGATATTCAATTGGATGGGTCATTGCTAGAACTTTACTGCAGTGGGGGCCACAGGGTTCACTTCAAGCTGATGAGGTTTGGGGTAGGAAAGGGCTAATGCATAGGAGGGTCACAGTGTTGCAGCAGGTGGTCTGTTAGGATCAAGTCACTCTTTTAGAAAGATAAAACTGCCATGTTTGTCAATGTGCCAGATTATTTAAATTTCATCTGTCCATGCAGCTAGTGTTAAAAGCTTTACACCAGGTCAATAGTTTACTGGCTACTTATCAACTGGTCACAACACAATATGCAAAATGTGTGACCCTATAGCTCTGTCAGTCACAATGAATTGTGTCCTGTTCGTTAGCAGCTGCTAGTAATTATTTGTAGCACCAGGAGCCACCGTAATTACATATAGAAGTACCAGTATTTACCTACTCAGCCTGTAATAACTTAATAGGATTGTGATCTTGCCCGAAGTGCTAATATTGAAATTAAATAATACAAATTATAATAATTATTAATAATAATGATAATAATAAGGAAATCAAGATGCACTCTGACACATTTTACATTGTATATTAGCTACTATATTTTATGCTTTATAGTTCTCTGCTTTATGAGATGGCTCTTAAAACCTTATCTGCCAATGAGAGCAGCAAACATAACTATGCAATGCATTGCTGTACTCGTTGGCAGAGAAAGGTTTAATGAGGTATGATTGACACAAGCTTTACACTTACTAGGATGTGCACCGGTTCCTCCTGGGTCACTTTTAGGCCAATAACTGCTGTGTCCCTGAGAATCATCTGCAAAAGAAATCCAGCACTTCTCTTGCAAGGAAAATCCTGTGTGCCCACTAGCACTGTCATACAAAGAATAGTCTGTCTGTGCCACCTCCCAGTCTAGTGTCACACCACAACTTGTTCCCTTCTCATGGGCTGTCACCCGGCTTGGGAACCTTTAATCCCTCCTGAGGGATCATGGGAATTGGCTGGCAGGCCACCAAATCAGGATTAAAACAAAGAACAGCATCCTCGCTAAATAACTGTAGTCTGCTTCTTACTAGTTTGTTATATGACCACCAGAGGGCGCCCACACATCAGGTAATAAATGAACAAAACCATAATAACTACTTATATATTCTATTTAGACTTTTACTGAAGATCATGCTCCCATCGTTAAGAGAAAAGGCTCCATAAATTTGCACAGCGACTGGTGAAACTGATTAGACTCAATAATAGTGAATCCAGGGGACTGACAAGTGGTACTTCTGCAGAGAATTACATCTATCTTACTGCAGCAGTTCAAAAAACTAGCTATCCAATCAACAAAATCTTATTTTAGCCAAATGCAATTCTTTTTTTTTTTCTTAAAAAATGTGTCACTCAAACTATACAGAATATTTATTTTGCATACAGGCTTTCCAGGCTGCGGATGTACAGTATCCGCTGCCCGTTCGCAGCAAAGGCGAACAGCTTCCCAAGTCGTATTTTTTAAAAAAAGTGTACCATTTTAGCGTCCATTAAGCAATGGGCATTACCCTGTCATTCCCGACATTTTTGTCTCTGTTGAAGCCAATTAGGGACACTATGGATTTAAAAAGTGTGCAGCCAATGACTGTGTTAGGCGCTTCCAATTCTAACAGGAATTAGAAAGCCCACAGTGTTCAGAATTAAATTATAGGAAAAGTGGACAAAATAAATAATGAAAGTATAATGCCAGGTTTCTCACAACATATAATTAGACATGTAATATTACGATTTCAAAGTGTTTAATATGCCCTTTACATCATACACATAGCATTTAACAGGTTTTAGCCATTTAACATAACAGGTTCTCTCACTCAGAAGAGGCACCTCCTTACATACAGTAGATTTGCATAATCAACAAATACCTGATAAAAAGAACATTTTTCAAAGTTATGCATATTTCCACTCCCCCTGTATCATGTGACAGACATCAGCCAATCACAAAGTCAGTGCATATATGTATACCCTGTGAAATCTTGCACATGCTCAGTAGGAGCTGGTGACTTAAAAGTGTAAATATAAAAAGACTGTGCACATTTTGTTAATGGGAGTAAACTACAAAGTTGTTTAAAATCTAAATCATGAAAGTTTAATTTTGACTTGAGTGTCCCTGTTTAAAGCTTACATACAGTATCTACATAATAGTATGTCAAATAGCTGTATTTTTTAAATTAAAAGGAAACCCTTTTAACTTTAAAAAAAACCATTTTTTTTTCTTTCATGATTCATATAGAATATGTGATTTTAAACAATTTTCTAATTTACTTCTATTATTAAATTAGCTTTGTTCTTTTGCTATCCTTTGTTGAAAAGTATGCCTAGGTAGGCTTGGGAGCAGCAATGTACTACTAAGAGCTAGCTGCTAATTAACGTCTTGTTATTAGCTCACCTCATGTGTTTAGCTAGTTCCCAGTAGGGCTCTGCTCCTTTAACAAAGGATACCAAAGGAACAAAGCAAAATTGATAATAGAAGTAAATTGGAAATTTGTTTAAAATGGTATGCTCTGCCTGAATCATGAAAGAAAAAATGCAGTTTTCATGTCCCCTTAAATTGATAAGTCAAAATTAAACTTTCATGATTCGGATAAACCAGGCAATTCTAAGAGATATTTTAATGTAGTTTGTAATCAAATTTACTTTGTTCTCTGGGAATACTTTATTGAAAAGCATACCTAGGTAGCCAGGCACAGCTATAGATTACTAGGAGCTAAGCTGCTGATTGGTAGCTACACACATATGGATCTTGTCATTGCTGCTCTGGAGATTACTTTAAATGTTTAATCCTTGTGTAGGGGTTAAAACATTATTGTAATAGTACAATATTAAAATGCTGTAACACATTAGAGCATTACCTTTTTTTGTACCTTTAACTCTTAACCTGCAATCTAGGAATGAGAAATGAGAGGACTCTTTATGTCCTTTATGCATCAGACACGCGGGATACTGCACACTCACCAGTAGTCAAGAGGAGAGAGGGGGTTACACATGGTCTATCTATGATCCCCTTAAAGTAAATTTACAGGTTACTAGTAAATACCCTAGTGTTCAAAAGGAGGAACTGCACATAAGTTGTTATTTATCTCCTCCTGTCCGGAGAATCACTTACTGGCAGGGGAGAAAGAAGGCACTAAACAGGAAGTGCATGGTTCCTCCCACTCGACACTAGGCATCAGAAAGTTTACTACAATGGGCACATAGGAGGACCACTCCCCTACTAGTCTACCAGGGAGAGTGTGTGTTTTTTTTTTTTTTTTTTTTTTTAAGGGATCATTAGACCTTCTAGAACCCCTCTAAAAATCAAGTAACTAGGATTTCCACCAAGCCAGTATTGGTTGGTATTTTTAAAGTTCGGGTCACAGAAGATTATAAAGAATAAATATGGAAACAAACATCATGTTTATTTAATTTGAAACATATGATTGATCTGATTTTAGTGTTTTAATTACACTGTATAATGATTTATGCAAGTCTATGCTAATTAGCACAACCAATAATTTCTTCCAAAAAAAGCACTGTAATGTAGTGCAAACTGGGCAAGCCAGAACCTCGGAGTTGCCCGGTAAACTCTCCTCAAGATGCAAGAAGCACAGGCCTATAAGATGTTTCTCAGCTCACTCATAGAGCTTAGGCGTGAAAATACCATCCAGGCGTGCAAGATAAATGTTAGATAATAATATAAGGTAGCAAGTAACTTAAAAGCAAGTGTTTATTTAAACACATAAAAAGTACAGCAACGCATTTCTCAGTATTGATATTGTTTCTCAGGCTGATCCTGCATCTTGAGGAGAGTTTACTGGACAACTCTGAGGTTCCCGCTTGCCCAGTTTGCACTACATTACAGTGCTATACTACGAGTGTATACGATCCATTATTTGTCATATCTCACACTTTGCAGTATTACGCTATGTGGCGGTTGTGTATTCTCTTATAGAGCTCATGTTGAGTGAAGAGACACCTTCAAGTCCTTTGTCGCATACACCAGAGGAGAGTTACACCGGACAACTCTGAGAATCCGGTCTGTCTAGTCTGCACTATGTTATAGTGCTTTATCCTATGTGAGTGTATACTATCTATGATCTGTTCTACAATATATTTTTGCTGAATTACGCTATGTGGCGCCTTCTCCTTCCTTTATAGAATTGTTTTGAAGTGGATGGCCTTCTACCCTGAGGAGAGCAGTACTTTGGACTTTAGATCTATAGTATCAGTTCTATGTTGCAATTTTGTTGTATATTTATATGATTTGTTGTGTCAAGTATCTTCACACTTAAGATTACTATATATTGCACTTCATCTCATTTTAAGGTGATAGCGCCCATATCTACACCTGGAAGTGGAAGAAGCCTTCTGCCCCCTGCGCTTCCCTGAATACACAACAAATAAAGACAAAGTCTGTCTAAATTCCTTTGTGGCCTGGAGATAAAACTACCGAACCACGTTTAAATTATGAAGCAACCTTTCCTTTGACGAAGAAAGGTTAGGACACAAGAAAGAACTACTATTTCCTGATTGATGATTCGATTCAACACAACCACGAGAAGAAAACCTAATCCAGTGCGAAGAACAACCTTATCAGTGTGAAAAAACAGGTAAGGAGGCTCACATTGCAAGGCAGCTAACTCAGAGACTCTGCCAACCGATGCAATAGCCAGTAGCAATAGGACTTTCCAGGAAAGAAGCTTAATGTCAAGCGCATGCAAAGGCTCAAACGGAGCCCTCTGCAAAATCTTAAGAACCAAATTTAAGTTTCAAGGAGGAGCAGAATTTCGATAGACAGGTCTGATCCTAGACAGAGCATGAACAAAGGGCTGAATATCAGGAAGCTCCGCTAGCTTCTTGTGCAACAGTACAGATAAGGCTGAAATCTGACCCTTTAAGGAACTGGCAGCAAGACCATTATCCAGTACATCTTGGAGAAAGGCCAGAATCCTGTATACCCTAACCTTGTGCTAGGGGTATCCACGTTCCTCACACCAGGACAAGTAGGTCCTCCACACCTTATGATAGATGCGCGAGTGATCGGCTTCCTGGCCTGAATGAGAGTATCAATCACTCTCTGAAAATCCTCTCTTGGCTAAGACTAGGCATTCAATCTCCACGCAGTCAGTCTCAGAGAATCAAGATTTTGGTGTAGCTCCAGAACCTTCGTAAAGACTCTTGGGGCAATCGCCAGATCGAACGGTAAGGCCACAAGATGGTAGTGTTGGTCCAAAAATGCGAATCTTAGGAACTTGAAGTGGTCCTTGTGGATTGGTACATAAAGGTAAGCATTCTTCAAATCTATTGTCGTCATAAACTGTCCCTCTTGAACTAGGGACAGAATCGATCTGATCGTCTCCATTTTGAACGATGGGACTGACAGAAACTTGTTTAGGCACTTTAGGTCCAGAATTGGGCGAAACGTGCCCTCCTTCTTTGGAACCACAAAAAGGATTGAATAATACCCCAGAACTCTTTCTGCTAGAGGGACTGGGGCGATAACTCAGAGAGAAGAGAGATCACACACACAACTTAGGAAGGCATCTCTCTTCTCTGGTCTTGAAGATAGATTTGACAGGAGGAATCTGCCTCTGGGTGGATGAGTCTTGAATCTTATTCTGTAGCCCTGGGCTATGACCTCCAGAACCCAAGGGTCCTGAACGTCTCTTATACAGGCCTCCACAAAAAGAGATAGTCTGCCCCCTACGTGATCCAGAGACGGATGGGGGGTCACCCCTTCATCCCGATTTTGTCTCGGCGTGCGTCTTACTTTGCTTGGTCTTCTTCCAAGAGTGAGCTGGCTTTCAAGATCCCTTTGACTGCTCAGTTTTCACGGCAGGCTGCTGGCGTTGAGACTTGTCCGAACAAAAGGGACGAAAAGTAGAACCCTTAGGCTTATTCTTCTTATCCTGCGATAGGAAAGCACCCTTGCCCCCCGTGACGTGGATATAATAGAGTCCAAACCTGAACCAAAGAGAACCTTTCCCTGGACCGGAAGGGAAAGTAATCTAGACTTGAAAGTCATGTCCGCAGACCACGACTTTAACCACAGAGCACTACGGGCCAGAACAGAAAAACCTGAAGTCTTGGCATTCAGGCGAATAATCTGCATATTTGCATCACAGATGAACGAATGAGTTACCCTTAAGGCCTTAATTCGTTCCTGTATCTCCTTGAGGGGAGTCTCCACTTCGACCATAGCTGACAGAGTGTCACACCAATAGGTAGCAACTCCAGCCACCACTGCGACTGCTGGCTGATCCTGCATCTACATTACAGTGCTATACTACAAGTGAGTGTATACTATCCATTATTTGTCATATCTCACACTTTGCAGTTTTATGCTATGTGGCGGTTGTATATTCTCTTATAGAGCTCATGTTGAGTGAAGAGACACCTTGAAGTCCTTTGTCGCATACACCAGAGGAGAGTTACACCGGACAACGCTGAGGATCTGGTCTGTCTAGTCTGCACTTTGTTATAGTGCTTTATCATATGTGAGTGTATACTATCTATGATCTGTTCTACAATATATTTTTGCTGAATTACCCGTGGCGTATTTAGGTTTTGTGCTGCCCTAGGCACAAAAAATTCTGCTGCTCCCCCAACCCTCCAGTTTTAGGCCTATTTTAGCCATAATATTTTTTTCTCAGAATTTAACATGATTTTCTTTTGTTTGTTTCATTTCATTTCCAAATTAAATGTTCACCAGGGCTTTACCTTGCTACCAGCGCACGCTCCAAAAACAGGCTGACACATAGTGTTTTATATATATATATATATATATACTGTATATATATATATATATATATATATATATATAATACATATATATATATTTGTGTGTGTATTGCAGTATAATATATATATATACATAAATAATAATCCTGCTACCATATGTAATGCAGAGCATCTATACATTTAAATACCATGCTACAAACAAATCTAATACTTTGGAGAAAGTACATTTTGTTGAATGTGGTCTTTCATGCACTGCAGTATAAATATAACCTATAAGGCTCCTTTCTTTGGGTATAATCAAGTGATCTTTAAACAGGGTGCAAGGTAATATGTAGATCTATATTTATATTTAGACATTAAACACACTGATAGCCCACACACAGTGTCACACATACAACCCCCTGAAAAGAGCAATGGCCATACATTTATTGAATGCAGACTTGCTGTTGCCGATGAAGCTGTGTTTCAGCTTGCATATTTGGTTGTCATTATAGCAGGGCATGGTGCTGTGCTTGGTGCTGCTAACCAGCATTCAGAGGACAGGCATTCCCTCAAGGCTCACATTCATTAAGAGCCTGCACTGTTCTTAGATTTAAGAGCTGAGCCTGTCAGTGTGCGGTTTGTAAGAGGTGGGAGCTGCTGCCGGAGTAACAAGAAGAAAAAATCAAGACCCCAACACAACTCAGTCACGCTGCAAAATAAACAAGATCACAGGCAGTTTTGAAAGGCTGATTTATTGTTGATTGCTCTCGGTCCTGCAATCAAAAATAAATCAGCCTTTCAAAACTGCCTGTGATCTTGATTATTCTACAGCGTGACTGAGTTGTAACTAAACGGCTCACGCTATTTTACTTCCATGTTTCTCCTCACCCCCTCCTCCTCCTCTGACTGTTCTGAGTAGTAAAAACAAAAATATGCCGCTCTAGGCACGGGCCTTGTTGGCCTATGCCTTAATTCGCCCCTGTGAATTACGCTATGTGGCGCCTTCTCCTTCCTTTATAGAATTGTATTGAAGTGGACGGCCTTATACCCTGAGGAAAGCAGCCTTTTTGTGTGATCCCAAACACATATGTACTTTGGACTTTAGATCTATAGTATCAGTTATATGTTGCAATTTTGTTGTATATTTATATGATTTGTTGTGTCAAGTATCTTCACACTTAAGATCACTATATATTGCACTTTTTCTCATTTTAAGGTGATAGCGCCCCTATCTACATCTGGAAGTGGAAGAGGCCTTCTGATCCCTGCACTTCCCTGAATACACAACAAATAAAGACGAAGTCTGTCTAAATTCCTTTGTGTCCTGGAGATAAAACTTCAAGCCCCGAACCACGTCCAAATTATGAAGCAACCTTTGCTTTGACGAAGAAAGGTTAGAACACAAGGAAGGAACTACTATTTCCTGATTGATGTTACGATTCGACACGACCTTGGGAAGAAAATCCAATCCAGTGCGAAGAACAGCCTTATCAGTGTGAAAAAACAGGTAAAGAGGCTCACATTGCAAGGCCGCTAACTCAGAGACTCTGCGAGCCGATACAATAGCCAGTAGGAATAGGACTTTCCAGGAAAGAAGCTTAATGTCAAGTGCATGCATAGGCTCAAACGGAGTCCTTTGCAAAATCCTGAACCAAGGACTGAATATCAGGAAGCTCCGCTAGCTTCTTGTGCAACAGTACAGATAATGCCGAAATCTGACCCTTTATGGAACTGGCAGCAAGACCCTTATCCAGTCCATCCTGGAGAAAGGCCAGAATCCTGTATACCCTAACCTTGTGCTAGGGGTATCCACGTTTCTCACACTAGCACAAGTAGGTCCTCCACACCTTATGATAGATGCGCGAGTGATCGGCTTCCTGGCCTGAATGAGAGTATAAATCACTCTCCGAAAATCCTCTCTTGGCTTAGACTAGGTGTTCAATCTCCACGCAGTAAGCCTCAGAGAAGTGAGATTTTGGTGTAGAAATGGACCCTGAATCAGCAGATCTCTGTGACAGGGTAATCTCCATGGAGGAGATGATGACATCCCCACTAGATACGCAAACCAGGTCTATCTCAGGCGTCCCCCATCTGATGCAGATCTCTGCGAACACCTCGGGATGGAGAGACCATTCCCAGGATGAAATGATTGTCTGCTGAGAAAATCCATTTCCCAGTTGTCCACACCCGGAATGTGGATCGCTGAGAGCGAACAATTGTGGTTCTCTGCCCATTCCAGAATCCAAGATACTTCCCTCATGGCTAGGGAGCTTCTCGTTCCCCCTGATGGTTTATGTAAGCCACCGAGGTAATGTTGTCCAACTGGAACCAAGCCCTCAGAGCGTTGAATATCACCTGGAGTTCCAGAATATTTATCAGTAGACTCGACTCCACCTGCCCTGTGTCTTACTGGGACCCCAAACAGCTCCTCATCCTGATAGACTTGCGTCCGTGGTCACAATCTCCCAGGATGGTCTCAGAAAGGATGTCCCCTGGGACAGTTGTCCCAGACAGATTCTCCAACAGAGGGATTCCCTCATTCAGATGTCCAGAGATATCTGTTGGGATAGATAGAGTGATCGCCGTTCCACTGTCTCAACATGCATGACTGAAGAGGTCTGAGATGGAACCTGGCGAATGGAATGACATCTATGCTGGATACCATGAGCCCAATCTCCTCCATACACCTGGCCACAGATGTCCTTGAGGAGGTCTGAAGGGCAAGACAGTTGGATGCAATCTTGGAAGATCTCTGATCTGTCAAGAATATCTTCATGGAAATAGAATCTATTATCGTACCCAGAAATTCCACCCTGTTGCTGGGGACCAGAGAACTCTTTCCTTCATTTATCTTCTATCCATGGGATCGAAGGAGAAGAGCCCTTGAGTGATCCTCCACAAGACTTCAGGGCGGAGCCTAGACCAGGATATCGTCCAAATAAGGGACCACTGCAATACCTCTGGCTCTCGCAACCACGAGCAGCGCTCCCAGAACCTTCGTAAAGACTCTTGGGGCAGTCGCCACACCGAACGGTAAGGCCACAAACTGGTAGTGTTGGTCCAAAAATGTGAATCTTAGGAATTTGAAGTGGTCCTTGTGGATTGGTACATAAAGGTAAGCATTCTTCAAATCTATTGTCGTCATAAACTGTCCCTCCTGAACTAGGGGCAGAATCGATCTGATCGTCTCCATTTTGAACGATGGGACTGACAGAAACTTGTTTAGGCACTTTAGGTCCAGAATTAGGCGAAACGTGCCCTCCTTCTTTGGAACCACGAAAAGGTTTGAATAATCCCCCAGACCTCTTTCTGCTAGAGGGCCATAACTCAAAGAGAGGAGAGATCCCTCAAACAACTTAGGAAGGCATCTCTCTTCTCTGGTCTTGAAGATAGATTTGACAGGAGGAATCTGCCTCTGGGAGTCTTGAATCCAATCCTGTAGCCCTGGGCTATGACCTCCAGAACCCAAGGGTCATGAATGTCTCTTATCCAGGCCTCTGCAAAAAGAGATAGTCTGCCCCCTACGCAATCCAGATAGGGATCAGGGTCACCCCTTCATGCCGATGTTGTCTCGGCGGGCTTCTTACTTTGCTTGGTCTTCTTCCAAGAGTGAGCTTCCAAGATTAATTCGACTGCTCAGTTTTCACGGCAGGCTGCTGGCGTTGAGACTTGTCCGAACAAAAGGGACGAAAAGTAGAACCCTTAGGCTTATTCTTCTTATCCTGCGGTAGGAAAGCACCCTTGCCAAACCTGGACCAAAGAGAACCTTTCCCTGGAACGGAAGGGAAAGTAATCTAGACTTGGAAGTCATGTCCGCAGACCACGACTTTAACCACAGAGCCCTACGGGCCAGAACAGAAAAACCTGAAGTCTTGGCACTCAGGCGAATAATCTGCATATTTGCATCACAGATGAACAAATGAGTTACCCTTAAGGCCTTAATTCGTTCCTGTATCTCCTTGAGGGGAGTCTCCACCTCGACCATAGCTGACAGAGCGTCACACCAATAGGTAGTAGCTCCAGTCACCGCTGTGACTGCCGGCTGATCCTGCATCTTGAGGAGAGTTTACCGGACAACTCCGAGGTTCCGGCTTACCCAGTTTGCACTACATTACAGTGCTATACTAAAAGTGAGTGTATACTATCCATTATTTGTCATATCTCACACTTTGCAGTATTATGCTATGTGGCGGTTGTGTATTCTCTTATAGAGCTCATGTTGAGTGAAGAGACACCTTCAAGTCCTTTGTTGCATACACCAGAGGAGAGTTACACTGGACAACTCTGAAGATCCGGTCTGTCTAGTCTGCACTTTGTTATAGTGCTTTATCATATGTGAGTGTATACTATCTATGATCTATTCTACAATATATTTTTGCTGAATTACGCTATGTGGCGCCTTCTCCTTCCTTTATAGAATTGTTTTAAAGTGGATGGCCTTATACCCTGAGGAGAGCAACCTTTTTGTGTGATCCCAATCACATATGTACTTTGGACTTTAGATCTATAGTATCAGTTCTATGTTGCAATTTTGTTGTATATTTATATGATTTGTTGTGTCAAGTATCTTCACACTTAAGATCACTATATATTGCACTTTATCTCATTTTAAGGTGATAGCGCCCCTATCTACACCTGGAAGTGGAAGAGGCCTTCTGCCCCCTGCGCTTCCCTGAATACACAACAAATAAAGACAAAGTCTGTCTAAATTCCTTTGTGGCCTGGAGATAAAACTTTAAGGCCCGAACCACGTCCAAATTATGAAGCAACCTTTCCTTTGACGAAGAAAGGTTAGGACACAAGGAAGGAACTACTATTTCCTGATTGATGTTATTATTCGACACAACCTTGGGAAAAAAAACCAATCCAGTGCGAAGAACAGCCTTATCAATGTGAAAAACCAGGTAAGGAGGCTCACATTGCAAGGCCGCTAACTCAGAGACTCTGTGAGCCGATGCAATAGCCAGTAGGAATAGGACTTTCCAGGAAAGAAGCTTAATGTCAAGCGCATGCATAGGCTCAAATGGAGTCCTCTGCAAAATCTTAAGAACCAAGTTTAAGCTCCAAGGAGGAGCAGAATTTTGAAAGACAGGTCTGATCCTAGACAGAGCCTGAACAAAGGACTGAATATAATGAAGCTCCGCTAGCTTCTTGTGCAACAGTACAGATAAGGCCGAAATCTGACCCTTTAAGGAACTGGCAGCAAGACCCTCATCCAGTCCATCCTGGAGAAAGGCCAGAATCCTGTATACCCTAAACCTTGTGCTAAGGGTATCCACGTTCTTCACACCAGGATAAGTAAGTCCTCCACACCTTATGATAGATGCGCGAGTGATCGGCTTCCTGGCCTGAATGAGAGTATCAATCACTCACCGAAAATCCACTTTTGGCTAAGACTAGGCGTTCAATCCCCACGCAGTCAGCCTCAGATAATCAAGATTTTGGCGTAGAAATGGACCCTGAACCAGCAGATCTCTGCGACAGGGTAATCTCCATGGAGGAGATGATGACATCCCCACCAGATACGCAAACCAGGTCTATCTCAGGCGTCCTCCATCTGATGCAGATCTCTGTGAACACCTCGGGATGGAGAGACCATTCCCTGGATGAAATGATTGTCTGCTGAGAAAATCTACTTCCCAGTTGTCCAAACGCGGAATGTGGATCGCTGAGAGCAAAAAATTGTGGTTCTCTGCCCATTCCAGAATCCAAAATACTTCCCTCATTGCTAGGGAGCTTCTCGTTTCCCCTGATGGTTTATGTAAGCCACCGAGGTAATGTTGTTCGACTGGAACCTGATGAATCGAGACAACCCCAGAGGGGGCCAAGCCCTCAGAGCATTGAATATCTCCCGGAGTTCCAGAATATTTATTGTAGACTCGACTCCTCTCGACTCCACCTGCCCTGTGTCTTTCTGGCCCCCCAAACAGCTCCCCATCCTGATAGACTTGCTTCCGTGGTCACAATCTCCCAGGATGGTCTCAGGAAGGATGTTCCCTGGGACAGTTGTCCCGGATGGATCCACCAAGAGAGGGATTCCCTCGTCCAGAGATATCTGTTGGGATAGATCTGAGTGATCGCTGTTCCACTGTCTCAACATGCATAACTGAAGAGGTCTGAGATGGAACCTGGCGAATGGAATGACATCTATGCTGGATACCATGAGCCCAATCATCTCCATACACCTGGCCACAGATGTCCTTGAGGAGGTCTGAAGGGAAAGACAGTTGGATGCAATATTGGAAGATCTCTGATCTGTCAAGAATATCGTCATGGAAATAGAATCTATTATAGTACCCAGAAATTCCACCCTGTTGCTGGGGACCAGAGAACTCTTTCCTTCATTTATCTTCTATCCATGGGATCGAAGGAGAAGAAGAGGAACCCTCGAGTGATCCTCCACAAGACTGCAGGATATCGTCCAAATAAGGGGCCATTGCAATACCTCTGGCTCTCGCAACCGCGAGCAGCGCTCCCAGAACCTTCGTAAAGACTCTTGGGGCAGTCGCCAGACCGAACAGTAAGGCCACAAACTAGTAGTGTTGGTCAAAAAATGTGAATATTAGGAACTTGAAGTGGTCCTTGTGGATTGGCACATAAAGGTAAGCATTCTTCAAATCTATTGTCGTCATAAACTGTCCCTCCTGAACTAGGGGCAGAATCGATCTGATCGTCTCCATTTTGAACGATGGGACTGACAGAAACTTGTTTAGGCACTTTAGGTCCAGAATTGGGCAAAACGTGCCCTCCTTCTTTGGAACCACGAAAAGGTTTGAATAATACCCCAGACCTCTTTCTGCTAGAGGGACTGGGGCGATAACTCAGAGAGAGGAGAGATCCCTCACACAACTTAGGAAGGCATCTCTCTTCTCTGGTCTTAAAGATAGATTAGACAGGAGAAATCTGCCTCTGGGTGGATGAGTCTTGAATCCTATCCTGTAGCCCTGGGCTATGACCTCCAGAACCCAAGGGTCCTGAATGTCTCTTATCCAGGTCTCCGCAAAAAGAGATAGTCTGCCCCCTACGCGATCCAGAGACGCATGGGGAGTCACCCCTTCATGCCGATTTGTCTCAGCGGGCTTCTTACTTTGCTTAGTCTTCTTCCAAGAGTGAGCTGGCTTGCAAGATCCCTTTGACTGCTCAGTTTTCACGGCAGGCTGCTGGCGTTGAGACTTGTCCGAACAAAAGGGACAAAAAGTAGAACTCTTAGGCTTATTATTCTTATCCTGCGGTAGGAAAGCACCCTTGCCCCTGTGACGTGAATATAATAGAGTCCAAACCTGGACCAAAGAGAACCTTTCCTTGGAACGGAAGGGAAAGTAATCTGGACTTGGAAGTCATGTCCGCAGACCACAACTTTAACCACAGAGCACTACGGGCCAGAACAGAAAAACCTGAAGTCTTGGCATTCAGACGAATAATCTGCATATTTGCATCACAGATGAACGAATGAGCTACCCTTAAGGCCTTAATTCGTTCCTGTATCTCCTTGAGGGGAGTCTCCACCTCGACCATAGTTGACAGAGCGTCACACCAATAGGTAGCAGCTCCAGCCACCGCAGCGACTGCCGCTGCTGGTTGAAAAACGAACCCCGTGAGTTGGAACATCTTCCTTAACATGGACTCAAATTTTTTATCCATGGGCTCCTTGAACGAAGAGCTATCTTCGAGTGGGATAGTCATTCGCTTAGCGAGAGTGGAAATAGCACCATCCACCTTAGGAATGGCCCCTCCACAGCTCGAGCTGCGAATCCGGAACGGGGAACAGCTTTTTAAAAGAAGAAGAGGGAGAAAACGACGAGCCAAGTTTCTCCCATTCATTCTTAATAATATTAGCCATTTTAATGGGAACCGGGAAGGTCTGTGGTACCACCCTGTCCTCCTATCTAGCTTAGGGATCGAAGGTTCCTCTTTTAGCAGGAAACGCAAATGCTCCATCTTAAACTTAAAATCTGGCTCCTTCGAAGAAAGAGGCCTCAATGTTGCCGATTCCGACCCCGAAGGAACGTCCTCCGAAGAGTTGGAGTCGCCTTATCAACCAATAGTCTGTCAGAGACATCCAGCGGAGTCGATGACCCCTGGGACGGATAGCTATGATTCACCTTTTGCTTGTGCTTAGCAGGGAGTGGTAAGGCATTGAAGGCCGCAGACACCACTGTCTGTAACTGCTCAGCAAAATCTGGCAGCCAAAAGGCCCCTCCTGCGGTAGGATTAGGATCGGCCTGGGGATCTGCATGTGCAATCGGAGATGAATGTAGGGAGCGCACCTCGCAGGACGTAGAACCCTCAGGGGTGGACGGCTCAGTTGTACTAAATACCTTATTCTTTTTAGATATTGCAATCTTATCAAAGCATGTGGAATAGAAATGAGCAGGCGGATCAACCAGAACCTCCTCACAATAGGCACAGAGGTTTAATTAAAGAGGGAGTGCCCTCTAACATAACAGAGTCCTCCATAGCTCGTGCCTTTATTACGGACTAGATATAAACTAAATGGCACCTTTATATCCCAATGGCCAAGGAACACACTACCTCCTATGACCTGGACAACAGAGAAAATGCTTTGTCTCCTGAAACCACCGGTCAAGAAGAGGAAGTTAAAGAGGCCACACCCGGTCACATGGAGTGCCATGCAGGAAGCACCCCTGCACTAAAGAGAAAACGCGCCAAAAAAATGCCACGCTGATATCTCAAAAACCTAACTGTTCCACTTGATAGAGACTCATCTTACACATGTCACAGCATAAACACAATAAACAATAGACAACCTTGTGTACAAATCCCCCCTGTTCAATAACCTCCATTCCTGGGGTATTAACCCTTGATTCTATACAGATAAAAGGAGACACACTGTGACCCTGTCTTCTTACATTATCATATGTACATAATGAAACGATCTTACCAGAATCTACACTGTGGCAAAGGAACACGGCCTTTCAAGTGTGACAGGTTAGTAACGTTGCTCCTGACATGGACTTGAGAGCAGAAAGCAGGCAGCGAAACTCGTCAATGCTGATTGCTTATGGAGCTGTTAATCTGAGTCGGGATGGTTTCGCAGAAAGACTCTCCCTGCTTTTCCGGACTCTAACTTTCACCCATGCTCTCACTGAGAGGCTCACAGGACTACTTAAAACTCCATTACCATTGCGAAGAGTACTACCCTCTATAAGAGACTACTCCAAATCTTCTGACACTTCTCTGCCAACCTCCTGTGACGAAAGGCAAAGAATGACTGGGGGATGAGGGGAGTGGGGGAGGTATTTAAGCCTTTGGCTGGGGTGTCTTTGTCTCCACCTGGTGGCCAGGTTCTTAATTCCCACAAGTAATGAATGAAGCAGTGGACTCTCCTCCCATTTAGATGGAAACCTAGTTATCATGCAGTTTCCTAGAGGCTTTGCACTAAGTAAATTCCATTAATACTTTACTTTGAGAATTTGACAAAGTTGGTAAGGACAAACTCTTGGGGATTCAAGAAAGCCCGGGATAATCATAAGGCTATCCTAAGAACTCGATAAGCTTACACTTTAAGGAAAGTTTGGGCAGACTTGTTGGGCCTAAGGTTCTTATCTGTTGTCAAAATCTATGTTCTATGTGTGATTAGGTTAGGGTGTGTGGAACACAGAATGCAGGAACAGATACATAGAACAATGAAAGTCTTTTTGAAAGCAATACTGATAGATGAGCAAAAGAATAGTTGGTAGTTCAGATTGAAAATCACAGAAACAGCAAGTTTGAACATAGGCCCAATGCAGAACACTAGAGTCCAATACAAGGTTCAGAATACTTTAAGTAGTATGCAGTGTAAAGTCCAATTAACACTGGTGCTTTAATTGAGCTGTTAAGGGTGAGGTTTTTACAGAATACCAGATAGGTACAGCTGGTTTGAGGAAGGCTGTCACTGGTAGGTAGACACAGGTTTTTCAGCAGGCACAGGACTGTCACAAGATAACAGGTAGGTACAGCAAGCACAGCTGGCTTGAGGAAGGCTGTCACTGGTATGGTAGACACTGGTTTCTCTGACAGCCGGAGACTCTATTCTTAACACCTCACCCCAGGTCGGCTGTCTTGGGGTCACACTTGACTCAGAACTCACATTCAACCCACATATACAAGCACTTACCAAATTGTGCCGTGCACACCTAAGCAACATTTCCAGAATTCATCCCTTCCTTACTCAAAAAACTAAAAAAACATAATTTATGCTTACCTGATAAATGTATTTCTCTTGTAGTGTGTTCAGTCCACGGGTCATCCATTACTTATGGGATATATTCTCCTTCCCAACAGGAAGTTGCAAGAGGATCACCCAAGCAGAGCTGCTATATAGCTCCTCCCCTCACATGTCATATCCAGTCATTCGACCGAAACAAGACGAGAAAGGAGAAACTATAAGGTGCAGTGGTGACTGGAGTTATAATTTTAAAATTTAGAACCTGCCTTAAAAAAGACAGGGCGGGTCGTGGACTGAACACACTACAAGAGAAATAAATTTATCAGGTAAGCATAAATTATGTTTTCTCTTGTTAAGTGTATCCAGTCCACGGGTCATCCATTACTTATGGGATACCCATACCAAAGCTAAGTACACGGATGATGGGAGGGACAAGGCAGGAACATTAAACAGAAGGAACCACTGCCTGTAGAACCTTTCTCCCAAAACCAGCCTCCGAAGAAGCGAAAGTGTCAAATTTGTAAAATTTGGAAAAAGTATGAAGTGAAGACCAAGTTGCAGCCTTGCAAATCTGTTCAACAGAGGCCTCATTCTTAAAGGCCCAGGTGGAAGCCACAGCTCTAGTGGAATGAGCTGTAATTCTTTCAGGAGGCTGCTGTCCAGCAGTCTCATAGGCTAAACGTATTATGCTACGAAGCCAAGAAGAGAGAGAGGTAGCCGAAGCCTTTTGACCTCTCCTCTGTCCAGAGTAAACGACAAACAGAAGAAGTTTGTCTAAAATCCTTAGTTGCCTGTAAGTAGAACTTCAGAGCACGGACCACGTCTAGATTATGCAAAAGACGTTCCTTCTTTGAAGAAGGATTAGGACATAATGATGGAACAACAATCTCTTGATTGATATTCCTGTTAGAAACAACCTTAGGCAAAAACCCAGGTTTAGTACGCAGTACTACCTTGTCTGAATGAAAGATCAGATAAGGAGAATCACAATGTAAGGCAGATAACTCAGAGACTCTTCGAGCCGAGGAAATAGCCATCAAAAACAAAACTTTCCAAGATAAAAGCTTAATATCAATGGAATGAAGGGGTTCAAACGGAACACCCTGAAGAACTTTAAGAACCAAGTTTAAGCTCCACGGAGGAGCAACAGCTTTAAACACAGGCTTAATTCTAGCCAAAGCCTGACAAAAGGCCTGGACGTCTGGATTCTCTGCCAGACGTTTGTGTAAAAGAATAGACAGAGCTGAAATCTGTCCCTTTAGCGAACTAGCGGATAAACCCTTTTCTAAACCCTCTTGTAGAAAAGCCAATATCCTAGGAATCCTAACCTTACTCCATGAGTAACTCTTGGATTTGCACCAATATAAATATTTACGCCATATCTTATGGTAAATTTTTCTGGTCACAGGTTTCCGAGCCTGTATTAATGTATCAATAACCGAATCCAAAAACCCACGCTTTGATAGAATCAAGCGTTCAATTTCCAGGCAGTCAGCCTCAGAGAAATTAGGTTTGGATGGTTGAAAGGACCCTGAATTAGAAGGTTCTGCCTCAGAGGAAGAGACCATGGTGGACAGGACGACATGTCCACTAGGTCTGCATACCAGGTCCTGCGTGGCCACGCAGGCGCTATCAGAATTACCGATGCCCTCTCCTGTTTGATCCTGGCAATCAGTCGAGGTAGCAACGGAAATGGTGGAAACACATAAGCTATGTTGAAAACCCAAGGGGCTGCTAATGCATCTACCAGCACCGCTCCCGGGTCCCTGGACCTGGATCCGTAACAAGGAAGCTTCGCGTTCTGGGGAGATGCCATGAGATCCAGATCCGGTTTGCCCCAACGACGAATCAGTTGAGCAAATACCTCCGGGTGAAGTTCCCACTCTCCCGGATGAAAAGTCTGGCGACTTAGGAAATCCGCCTTCCAGTTCTCTACGCCTGGGATGTAAATCGCTGACAGGTGGCAAGAGTGAAACTCTGCCCAGCGAATTATCTTCGAGACTTCCAACATCGCTAGGGAACTCCTGGTTCCCCCTTGATGATTGATGTAAGCCACAGTCGTGATATTGTCCGACTGAAATCTGATGAACCTCAGTCTTGCTAACTGAGGCCAAGCTAGAAGAGCATTGAATATTGCTCTTAATTCTAGAATGTTTATTGGAAGGAGTTTCTCCTCCTGAGTCCACGAACCCTGAGCCTTCAGGGAATTCCAGACTGCTCCCCAGCCTAGAAGGCTGGCATCCGTTGTTACAATCGTCCAATCTGGTCTGCGAAAGGTCATTCCTTTGGACAGATGAACCGGTGACAACCACCAGAGAAGAGAATCTCTGGTCTCCTGGTCCAGATTTAGCAAAGGGGACAGATCTGAGTAATCCCCGTTCCATTGACTGACCATGCATAGTTGCAGCGGTCTGAGATGCAGGCGCGCAAATGGCACTATGTCCATTGCCGCGACCATTAAGCCGATTACCTCCATGCACTGAGCTACTGATGGGCTTGGAATGGAATGAAGGACACGGCAAGCATTGAGAATCTTTGATAACCTGGACTCCGTCAGGTAAATCTTCATCTCTGCAAAATCTATAAGAGTCCCTAGAAAAGGAACCCTTGTGAGTGGTAACAGAGAACTCTTTTCCACGTTCACTTTCCACCCATGCGACCTCAGAAATGCAAGAACTATCTCTGTATGAGACTTTGCATTCTGAAAACTTGACGCTTGTATCAGAATGTCGTCTAGGTACGGAGCCACCGCTATGCCTCGTGGTCTTAGTACCGCCAGAAGTGAGCCCAGAACCTTCGTAAAAATTCTCGGGGCCGTGGCTAACCCGAAGGGAAGAGCCACAAACTGGTAATGCCTGTCTAGAAAGGCAAACCTTAGGTACCGATAATGATCTTTGTGAATCGGTATGTGAAGGTAAGCATCCTTTAAGTCCACCGTGGTCATATATTGACCCTCTTGGATCATGGGTAGGATGGTTCGAATGGTTTCCATCTTGAACGATGGTACCCTTAGGAATTTGTTTAAGATCTTTAAGTCCAAGATTGGCCTGAAGGTTCCCTCTTTTTTGGGAACCACAAATAGATTTGAGTAAAATCCTTGTCCCTGTTCCGATCGCGGAACTGAGTGGATCACTCCCATGATTAAGAGGTCTTGTACACATTGTAGAAATGCCTCTCTCTTTACTAGGTTTGCTGATAACCTCGAAAGATGGAACCTCCCTTGTGGAGGAGAGGTTTTGAAATCCAGAAGGTATCCCTGAGATATAATCTTCAACGTCCAGGGATCCTGCACATCTCTTGCCCAAGCCTGGGCGAAGAGAGAAGTCTGCCCCCCACTAAATCCGTCTCCGGATAGGGGGCCCTGTCTTCATGCTGTCTTAGGGGCGGAAGTAGGCTTTCTGGCCTGCTTGCCCTTGTTCCATGACTGGTTGCCTTTCCAACCCTGTCTGTAACGAGCAGTAGTTCCTTCCTGTTTTGAAGCGGAGGAAGTTGATGCTGTTCCTGCCTTGAAGTTACGAAAGGCACGAAAATTAGACTGTTTGGCCTTTGGTTTGGCCCTGTCCTGAGGAAGGGCGTGGCCCTTACCTCCCGTAATGTCAGCAATAATTTCCTTCAAGCCAGGCCCGAATAAGGTCTGCCCTTTGAAAGGAATGTTAAGTAGCTTAGACTTGGAAGTTACATCCGCTGACCAGGATTTAAGCCAGAGCGCTCTGCGCGCCTGTATGGCGAATCCGGAATTTTTAGCCGTAAGTTTGGTTAGATGTACTACGGCATCTGAAACAAACGCATTAGCTTGCTTAAGGGTTCTAACTTTGCGCAAAGCCTCATCCAATGGCTCTGTGCGAATCGCCTCTTCCAGAGACTCAAACCAGAATGCCGCTGCAGCCGTGACAGGCGCAATGCATGCAAGAGGCTGCAAAATAAAACCCTGTTGAACAAACATTTTCTTAAGATAACCCTCTAACTTTTTATCCATTGGATCTGGGAAAGCACAGCTATCCTCCACCGGGATAGTGGTACGCTTGGCTAAAGTAGAAACTGCTCCCTCCACCTTAGGGACCGTCTGCCATAAGTCTCGTGTGGTGGCGTCTATAGGAAACATTTTTCTGAATATCGGGGGAGGGGAAAAAGGCACACCGGGTCTATCCCACTCCTTACTAATAATTTCTGTAAGTCTTTTTGGTATAGGAAAGACGTCAGTACACACCGGTACCGCATAGTATCTATCCAACCTACATAATTTCTCTGGGATTGCCACCGTGTCGCAATCATTCAGAGCCGCTAATACCTCCCCTAGTAACACACGGAGGTTCTCAAGCTTAAATTTAAAATTTGAAATTTCTGAATCCGGTCTCCCCGGATCAGAACCGTCACCGACAGAATGAAGCTCACCGTCCTCATGTTCTGCAAATTGTGACGCAGTATCAGACATGGCTCTCGTGTCATCAGCGCGCTCTGTCCTTAACCCAGAGCTATCGTGCTTGCCCCTCAATTCGGGCATATTATATAATACTTCTTTCATAACATTAGCCATATCATGTAAAGTGATTTGTAAGGGCCTAGATGTACTAGGCGTCTCAATTCTACGCATCTCCCGAGCGGGAGACGCAGGTACTGACACGTGAGGAGAGTTAGGCGGCATAACTTCCCCCTCGTTGTCTGGTGATAGTTTCTCTATCGGTACAGATTGACTTTTATTCAAAGCAATATCAATACAATTGTTACACATCGTTCTATTGGGCTCCACATTGGCTTTTGAACAAGATGAACAAACAGTTTCCTCTGAATCAGACATGTTTAAACAGACTTAGCAATGAAACTAGCAAGCTTGGAAATCACTTTCAATAAGTTTACAAGCAATATAAAAAACGCTGCAGCGCTTTAAAAATACAGATATAATGAAACAATTCTTAACAAGAAGTGTAATTTTAGCAGAGGATTGCACCCATTAGCAAAAGGATGATTAACCCCTCAATACCCAAAACGGATAAAACGGATATCAATTAAGATTTAACGCTCTTAAGCACAGTCAAGCACACTGTCACAGATCTGCTGTGACTGATTACCTCCCTCAAAAATGAATTTGCAGACCCCTGAGCTCTCTAGAGACGTCCTGGATCAAGGAGGAAGAAGCAGGAAGACTGTGCTAGAATTATAACTGCGCAACAAGGCGCTAAAACAAGGTCCCTCCCACTCCTATCACAACAGTGGGAGCCCTGATATAACGGTTTCCATGCAGAAAATATATGTCAGCCATGTGGAAAAAAATCATGCCCAAAGAGATTTATCACCAAAGTACCTCATAAAAACGAATAACATGCCAGTAAACGTTTTAACAAAAAATAACATTTTCCAATGTCATGCAAAGTTATCACTAAGCCTGCTACCAGTCGCTACCACTGCAGATAAGGCTTAAGTATTATTTCAGTTTTAACAGTATTTTCTCAGTCAAATTCTAGTCCCTAGAAAATAACTTGACTGCGCATACATTTATCAGCCTGATACCAGTTGCCACTACTGCATTTAAGGCTGTACTTACATCATACGGTAACAGCAGTATTTTCTTAGTCAATTCCATTCCCAGAAAATAATGTACTGCACATACCTCATTTGCGGAGGACCCCGCATGCTATTCCCAGTTTCTGAAGTTACCCCACTCCTCAGAATGTCGAGAACAGCCAGTGGATCTTAGTTACGCCTGCTAAGATCATAGAAAAAAAACGCAGGCAGTTTCTTCTTCCAAATACTGCCTGAGATAGAAAAACAGCACACTCCGGTGCCATTTAAAATAACAAACTTTTGATTGAAGAATAGTTAAGTAAAAACTCCAGCTCCTCTCGCGACCTCCTTCTTTGTTGAGGGTTGCAAGAGAATGACTGGATATGACATGTGAGGGGAGGAGCTATATAGCAGCTCTGCTTGGGTGATCCTCTTGCAACTTCCTGTTGGGAAGGAGAATATATCCCATAAGTAATGGATGACCCGTGGACTGAACACACTTAACAAGAGAAATATTAATTAATTCCCTCATTTTGTCATGCATTGACTATTGCAATCTACTTCTAAATGGCCTTCCAAAACACTGCCTCTCCTCCCTCCAATCTATTATAAATGCTTCAGCTAAACTCATCCACCTAAGTCGCCGATATACATCAGCTACTCCGCTCTGCCAGTCTCTACACTGGCTCCCCATACACTCCAGAATACAATTTAAAGTATTAACCCTAACTTACAAAGCACTCAACAGTCTCACTCCCAACTATATTTCCTCTGTCATCTCCAAATATTCCCCATCCCGTCCTCTTCGATCAACCTCTGACCTACGTCTCTCCACTTATGATATCTCTATGTCTTACTCCTGTCTCCAAGACTTCTCACGTGCTGCTCCTGTCCTCTTGAACTCTCTACCCAGCTTCAGACGCTCCTTGAAAACATACCTATTCAGAAAGGCTTACCATCTCTCCTCCATCTCTCATCCTAACCAAAATAATTATTGAACTGCCTGACTCACTGCTGCAACTACAACCCATGGGACAAGCTACCCGAAACCTTATGTCTCTGCACCCTCAGCCTGTAGACTGTGAGCTCTCTGGAGCAGGGCCCTCTTCCTCCTGTACTAGATTTGTTTAGTTTGTTATGTTTTGTATTTTATCACAAATTCTTGTCATTGTTTACCCCTATCTTTGCACCCAGCGCTACGGAATTTTGTGGCGCTTTACAAATAAATGATAACAATAATAGTAATAATTATACTATGAAATACAATTATACCATTATATACTCTCAGTTATGGGATACTTAATACAATTATATTCTTATATACTCTCAGTTATGCAATACTTAATACAATTATACCATTATATACTCTCAGTTATGGGATACTTTATACAATTATATCATTATATACTCTCAGTTATGCAATACTTAATACAATTATACCATTACATACTTTCAGTTTTGTGATACTTAATACAATTATACCATTATATACTCTCAGTTATGGGATACTTAATACAATTATATTCTTATATACTCTCAGTTATGCAATACTTAATACAATTATACCATTATATACTCTCAGTTATGGGATACTTTATACAATTATATCATTATATACTCTCAGTTATGCAATACTTAATACAATTATACCATTACATACTTTCAGTTTTGTGATACTTAATACAATTATACCATTATATACTCTGTTATGTGATAATACAATTATACCATTATATACTCTCAGTTATGGGATACTTAATACAATTATACCATTAAATACTCTCAGTTATGCAATACTTAATACAATTAAACCATTGTATACTCTCAGTCCCAGAGTCAGGACATTTTTTTATTTTCTGCGATGAGATTTTTTTTAGTGAAAAAATTTCTGCAGTGTCTTTAAGAAACTGGTGTTGCCGTGTTTGTTGCCCTTACTCGGTGTGCATGAGGACAGGTTCATGTACAGCCTGTGTATATACACCCACACCATACACACACACCATATACCAACACACACCATATACAAACACACACACACCATATACACACACACACCATATATATATATATATACACACACACACCATATATATATATATATACACACACACACACCATATATACACACATACCATACATATACACACACACACACACCATATATACACACACATACCATACACACACACACACCATATATACACACACACACACACCATATATACACACACACACCATATATACACACACACACCATATATACACACACACCATATATATACACACACACCATACACACACACACACACACACCATATACAAACACACACCATATACAAACACATACACACACTCCATATACACACACACCATACACACACTCCATATATAAACACACACACACACACCCCATATACACACACACACACACACCCCATATACACACACACACCATATATATATATATATATATATATATATACACACACACACACACACACCATATATACACACACACACACCATATAAACACACACACACCATATATACACACCATATAAACACACACACCATATATATACACACACACACACCATATACATACACACGATATACATACACACACACACCATATACACACGATATACACACACACCATATATACACAAACACACACCATATACACACACACACCATATACACACACACACACACCATACACACACACACACACACACACACACACCATATATATATACACACACCATACACACACGCACACTATATACACACACACCATACACACACTCCATATATAAACACACACACACACCATATACACACACACACCATATACACACGCACACCATACACACACACACACACACACACACACCATATATACACACCATATATACACACACACCATATATATATACACACACACACCATATACATACACACACACACCATATACACACACACACCATATACACACACACACACACCATATACACACCATACACACACACACCATACACACACACACCATATATATACACACACACACACCATATATACACACACACCATATATATACACACACCATATATACACACACACCATACACACACACACACACTATATACACACACACACACACACACCATATACACACACACACACACACACACCATATACACACACACACACCATATATACACACACACACACCCTATATACACACACACACCATATACACACACACACCATATACACACACACACACCATATACACACACACACCATATACACACACGCACACCATACACACACACGCACACCATACACACACACACAACATATACACACACCATTTACACACACACACACCATACACACACAACATATACACACACCATTTACACACACCATATACATACAAACACCATATACACACACAACATACACACACACAACATATGCACATACACACACAACATAAACACACACACAATTATTAAAGAACAAAAAAAATCTAACGGCTAGATTTGGAGTTTTGTCGGTAACGACCCGAAAAACTAACGCCGGCTTTTTTCTGGCTGCACCATAAAAATAACTCTGGTATTGAGAGTCCACAGAATGGCTGCGTTAGGCTCCAAAAAAGGAGCGTAGAGCATTTTTAACGCAGCTTCAACTCTCGATACCAGAGTTGCTTACGCAAGCGGCCAGCCTCAAAAACGTGCTTGTGCATGATTCCCCCATAGGAAACAATGGAGCTGTTTGAGCTGAAAAAAAAACCAAACAACTGCAAAAAAGCCGCGTTCAGCTCCTAACGCAGCCCCATTGTTTGCTATGCGGTAACCCTTCCTACGTCTGCACTTAACACTCTAACATGTACCCCGAGTCTAAACACCCCTAACCTTACACTTATTAACCCCTAATCTGCCGCCCCCGCTATCGCTGACCCCTGCATATTATTATTAACCCCTAATCTGCCACTCCGTAAACCGCCGCTACTTACATTATCCCTATGTACCCCTAATCTGCTTCCCTAACATCGCCAACCCCTATATTATATTTATTAACCCCTAATCTGCCCCCCACAACGTCGCCTCCACCTGCCTACACTTATTAACCCCTAATCTGCCGAGCGGACCTGAGCGCTACTATAATAAAGTTATTAACCCCTAATCCGCCTCACTAACCCTATAATAAATAGTATTAACCCCTAATCTGCCCTCCCTAACATCGCCGACACCTAACTTCAATTATTAACCCCTAATCTGCCGAATGGAGCTCACCGCTACTCTAATAAATGTATTGACCCCTAAAGCTAAGTCTAACCCTAACACCCCCCTAAGTTAAATATAATTTACATCTAACGAAATTAATTAACTCTTATTAAATAAATTATTCCTATTTAAAGATAAATACTTACCTGTAAAATAAATCCTAATATAGCTACAATATAAATTATAATTATATTATAGCTATTTTAGGATACTAAAGTTCAAAGCTCTTTAACCTTACTAGCCCTGAACAGGGCCCTTTGCGGGGCATGCCCCAAGAAGTTCAGCTCTTTTGCCTGTAAAAAAAAACATACAATACCCCCCCCAACATTACAACCCACCACCCACATACCCCTAATCTAACCCAAACCCCCCTTAAATAAACCTAACACTAAGCCCCTGAAGATCTTCCTACCTTATCTTCACCCTGCCAGGTTCACCGATCCGTCCTGAAGAGCTCCTCCGATGTCCTGATCCAAGCCCAAGCGGGGGGCTGAAGAGGTCCATGATCCGGATGAAGTCTTCATCCAAGCGGGAGCTGAAGAGGTCCATGATCCGGATGAAGTCTTCTATCAACTGCATCTTCAATCTTCTTACTTCCAATCAGCCAATCAGATTGAGCTCGCATTCTATTGGCTGTTCCATCAGCCAATCAGAATATTCCTACCTTAATTCCGATTGGCTGATAGAATCCTATCAGCCAATCGGAATTCGAGGGACGCCATCTTGGATGACGTCCCTTAAAGGAACCGTCAATCGGCTAGTAGGCGTCGGGAGAAGAGGATGTTCCGTGTCGGAGGTCTGCAAGATGGATCCGGAAGAAAGAAGATTGAAGATGCAGTTGATAGAAGACTTCATCCGGATCATGAACCTCTTCAGCTCCCGCTTGGATGAAGACTTCATCCGGATCATGGACCTCTTCAGCTCCCGCTTGGATGAAGACTTCATCCGGATCATGGACCTCTTCAGCTCCCGCTTAGATGAAGACTTCAGCCGGATCATGGACCTCTTCAGCCCCCCGCTTGGGCTTGGATCAGGACATCGGAGGAGCTCTTCAGGACGGATCGGTGAACCTGGCAGGGCGAAGATAAGGTAGGAAGATCTTCAGGGGCTTAGTGTTAGGTTTATTTAAGGGGGGTTTGGGTTAGATTAGGGGTATGTGGGTGGTGGGTTGTAATGTTGGGGGGGTATTGTATGTTTTTTTTACAGGCAAAAGAGCTGAACTTCTTGGGGCATGCCCCGCAAAGGGCCCTGTTCAGGGCTGGTAAGGTTAAAGAGCTTTGAACTTTAGTAATTTAGAATAGGGTAGGGCATTTTTTTATTTTGGGGGGCTTTGTTATTTTATTAGGGGGCTTAGAGTAGGTGTAATTAGTTTAAAATTGTTGTAATATTTTTCTTATGTTTGTAAATATTTTTTTATTTTTTGTAACTTAGTTCTTTTTTATTTTTTGTACTTTAGCTAGTTTATTTCATTGTATTTATTTGTAGGAATTGTATTTAATTAATTTATTGATAGTGTAGTGTTAGGTTAATTGTAGGTAATTGTAGGTAGTTTATTTAATTAATTTATTGATAGTGTAGTGTTAGGTTTAATTGTAACTTAGGTTAGTATTTATTTTACAGGTAATTTTGTAATTATTTTAACTATTTTAGCTATTAAATAGTTCTTAACTATTTAATAGCTATTGTACCTGGTTAAAATAAATACAAAGTTACCTGTAAAATAAATATAAATCCTAAAATAGCTATAATATAATTATAATTTATATTGTAGCTATATTAGGATTTATTTTACAGGTAAGTATTTATCTTTAAATAGGAATAATTTATTTAATAAGAGTTAATTAATTTCGTTAGATGTAAATTATATTTAATTTAGGGAGGTGTTAGTGTTAGGGTTAGACAGCTTTAGGGGTTAATACATTTATTAGAGTAGCGGTGAGCTCCAGTCGGCAGATTAGGGGTTAATAATTGAAGTTAGGTGTCGGCGATGTTAGGGAGGGCAGATTAGGGGTTAATACTATTTATTATAGGGTTAGTGAGGTGGATTAGGGGTTAATAACTTTATTATAGTAGCGCCCAGGTCTGGTCGGCAGATTAGGGGTTAATAAGTGTAGGCAGGTGGAGGCGACGTTGAGGGGGGCAGATTAGGGGTTAATAAATATAATATAGGGGTCGGCGGTGTTAGGGGCAGCAGATTAGGGGTACATAAGGATAACGTAGGTGGCGGCGCTTTGCAGTCGGCAGATTAGGGGTTAATAAGTGTAGGCAGATGGAGGCGACGTTGAGGGGGGCAGATTAGGGGTTAATAAATATAATATAGGGGTCGGCGGTGTTAGGGGGAGCAGATTAGGGGTACATAAGGATAACGTAGGTGGCGGTCGGCAGACTAGGGGTTAAAAAAAAATATTCGAGTGTCGGCGATGTGGGGGGACCTCGGTTTAGGGGTACATAGGTAGTTTATGGGTGTTAGTGTACTTTAGAGCACAGTAGTTAAGAGCTTTAGAAACCGGCGTTAGCCCAGAAAGCTCTTAACTACTGACTTTTTTCCTGCGGCTGGAGTTTTGTCGTTAGATGTCTAACGCTCACTTCAGAAACGACTCTAAATACCGGAGTTAGAAAAATCCCATTGAAAAGATAGGATACGCAATTGACGTAAGGGGATCTGCGGTATGGAAAAGTTGCGGCTGAAAAGTGAGTGTTAGACCCTATTTTGAGTGACTCCAAATACCGGCGGTAGCCTAAAACCAGCGTTAGGAGCCTCTAACGCTGGTTTTCACGGCTAACGCCAAACTCCAAATCTAGGTCTAAGTATTTTGGTTGGCTCCTACACTCCTAGAATACATTTGTTAAGCCCTGACTTACCTTTTCTGCAATGTGCCGTTTCCTATACCGCACTGGAGATCAGGAAGTGAGAGGAAATTGAAAAGAGAGGAACGTAGCAAATATTTCCATTGAGATAGAACGGAACAGTGACACCGGCAGGCAAAAAACATTTTTTTTAACTGACACTGACGTTCTTTCTGCAGAGATCCTTCATTTTCTGCGATAAGAACGCAGATCGCACAGTGTTCTGCCTTGGGGCTCTCAGTTATGTGATACTTAATACAATTATACCATTATATACACTGTTATGTGATAATACAATTATACCATTATTTACTCTGTTATGTGATAATACACTTATACCATTATATACTCTGTTATGTGATAATACAATTATACCATTATTTACTCTGTTATGTGATAATACACTTATACCATTATATACTCTGTTATGCAATACTTAATACAATTATACCATTACTAGCTGTTGCCCGTGGCTTCGCTCGTATGGATTTTGTGATTTATAAATAATAGCAAAAAACCCGACCACTCACAACGACATGTGCCCTCACGTGTGTGCCTGTTCGGGTTGCACACTCGCTGACATGAACTTCTTGAGTTTTCGTTAATTCTCGTATTCTAAATAGGTATCCTCATATATCACCCCCTCTTTTGACTCACTTAAGTAGATGTTTGGGAAATGGAAAACACATGTTTCTTTATTTTTAAGGGAGAATATAAATACTAATTTTCACGTTTGTAACATCTTTGGTTTTTGAGATATAGGTATCCTCATAAATCAGCCCCCCCCCCCCCTTTGACCCCCCTTAAGTGGATTTTTTGGAAATGTTAAAACATGTATTTTTTTATTTTTAAAGAAGAATCTAAATACCAATTTTCACATCTGTTAACATCTTTGTTTTTTTGAGATATAGGTATCCTCATAAAGCAGCCCCCCCCCTCCCTTTTGACCCCCCTTAAGTGGATTTTTTGGAAATGTTAAAACATGTATTTCTTTATTTTTAAAGAAGAATCTAAATACCAATTTTCACATCTGTTAACATCTTTGTTTTTTTGAGATATAGGAATCCTCATAAATCAGCCCCCCCCCTTTTGACCCCCCGTAAGGGGATTTTTGGGAAATGGTAAAACACGTGTTTCTTTATTTTTCAAGGAGACTCTAAATACCAATTTTCACTCCTGGAAGATTGTCAGTTTTTGAGATACAAGTATGCTCATAAATCAGTTCCCCCTCTTTTGACCCCCCTTAAGTGGATTTTGGGGAAATGGTAAAACACGTGTTTCTTTAATTTTCAAAGAGAATCTAAATACAGTTGTGCTCATAAGTTTACATACCCTGGCATAATTTATGATTTCTTGGCCATTTTTCAGAGAATATGAATGATAAAACAAAAACTTTTCTTTCACTCATGGTTAGTGTTTGGCTGAAGCCATTTATTATCAATCAACTCTGTTTACTCTTTTTAAATCATAATGACAACAGAAACTACCCAAATGACCCTGATCAAAAGTTTACATACCCTGGTGATTTTGGCCTGATAACATGCACACAAGTTGACACAAAGGGGTTTGAATGCCTATTAAAGGTAACTATCCTCACCTGTGATCTGTTTTCTTGTAATTAGTGTGTGTATATAAAAGGTCAATGAGTTTCTGGACTCCTGACAGACCCTTGCATTTTTCATCCAGTGCTGCACTGACGTTTCTGGATTCTGAGTCATAGGGAAAGAAAAATAATTGTCAAAGGATCTGTGGGAAAAAGGTAGTAGCCACAGAGGGCCTTAAGGAGGTCCGGAGGGCAAGACATGCCGATGCTAGCTTGCGACGTCTCTGGTCTGTTAGAAGTATTCTCATGAATATGGAGTCTATTACAGTACCCAGGAATTCCACCCTGGTGCTTGGTATAAGAGAACTCTTTTCTAGATTTATCTTCCATCCATGAGATCGAAGAAGAGAGAGAAGAGATTCTGAATGGTTCTCCGCCAGATGAAAAGATGGTGCTTGTACCAGAATATTGTGCAAGTAGGGAGCTACTGCTATACCCCGGGTTCTGGCAACGGCTAGAAGAGCCCCTAGAACCTTCGTAAAAGTTCTTGGAGCAGTAGCTAGACCAAACGGAAGTGCAATGAACTGGAAGTGCTGGTCCAGGAACGCAAACCTTAGGAACTGGAAGTGGTCCTTATGGACTGGAACGTGAAGGTAAGCATACTTCAGATCGATAGTGGTCATAAACTGTCCTTCCTGAACTAAGGGAAGAATGGACCTTATCGTCTCCATCTTGAACGAGGGGACATTTAGAAATTTGTTTAAGCACTTTAGGTCCAAAATCGTGTGGAAAGTTCCCTCCTTCTTTGGGACCACAAAAAGGTTTAAATAGTATCCCAAACCTCTTTCTGCGATAGGCACCGGGACAATGACTCCTAAGGAGGACAGATTCCGCATGCACTGCAGAAAGGCTTCGCTCTTTTCTAGTCTAGAAGACAGGATTGAGAGGAGAAATCTGCCCTTGGGTGGACGAGACTTGAAACCTATCTTGTATCCCTGAGCTATGACCTCCAGGACCCGAGGATCCTGCACATCCCTGAACCAAGCATCTGAAAAGAGCAACAGTATGCCCCCTACAAAATCTAGAGCTGGATCGGGGGCCACCCCTTCATGCCGATTTAGTCTCGGCGGGCATCTTGCTCTGCTTGGACTTATTCCAGGACTGAGCCGAATTCCAAGTACTCTTGGTTTGCTAGGGCTTAGCGGAGGACTGCTGTCGTTGGGATTTATCAGAATAATTAGAAACTTGTCCCTTAGATTTGTTCTTTTTACCTTGTGGTACAAAGG
Organism: Bombina bombina; assembly: GCF_027579735.1. Classification (NCBI taxonomy): domain Eukaryota; kingdom Metazoa; phylum Chordata; class Amphibia; order Anura; family Bombinatoridae; genus Bombina; species Bombina bombina. The sequence goes on from NC_069501.1 coordinate 417,488,677, forward strand.
CACCCTTGCCCCCTGTAACCGTGGAGATAATGGAGTCCAGGCCTGGACCAAATAAAATCTTTCCCTTAAAGGAGAGAGAAAGAAGTCTGGACTTTGAAGTCATATCCGCAGACCAGGACTTCAGCCAGAGCGCCCGACGGACCTGAATCTCTAAGCCAGAAGCCTTAGCATTTAGGCGAATAATCTGCATGCATGAATAATCTGTTTGCATCAGGCCTTAATTCTTTCCTGGATAACGTCGAGGGGACCCTCCACCTCGATTAAATCCGATAATTAGTCGCACCAGTAAGTAGCTGCTCCAGCAACCGTGGCAAAAAGCGTTGCCGGTTGAAACAAAAATCCTGCATGTTGAAACATTTTTCTTAGAAGAGTTTCCATCTTTTTATCCATCGGCTCTCTGAACGACGAGCTATCCTCAAGCAGGATAGTAGTGCGTTTGGCAAGCGTGGAGATAGTGCCATCCACCTTAGGGACGGAACCCCACAACTCCAATTGAGAGTCCGGGACCGGGATTAATTTGTTAAAGGAAGCCGAAGGGGAAAAGATCCAATTCTGTCCCATTCGTTCTTAATAATTTTCACCATCTTTACAGGCACAGAAAAAGTTAAAGGCACTACCCTGCCCTTATAAACTCTAATTTAGGAATCAAAGGTTCATCAGGCAGCTTGGCCTCTGGAACCTCTAATGTAGACAGGACTTCCTTAAGAAGAAAACGTAAGTGTTCAATCTTAAAACTAAAGGCTGGTTACTCCGCAGCAGGAGGCTTAGAGGCAGCAGACTTCACCCCAGAAGGTTCATCCTCTAAAGCCTCAGAGTGTAACTCATCCTCGGATAACTGAGACTGAACAGTAAAATCCAATAAATAACTTGATGACCCCGGGCAGGAGAGCTATGTTTAACCTTTCTCTTGCGTTTAGCAGGGCGAGGTAAAGCACTGAGGGCCGCAGACACCGCTGTTTGTAACTGCACAATAAAATCTGGCGGTAAAGGACCCACCCAATGTAGGGTATGCACTTCACGGGACAGCAAGTCCTCAGAAGTGGACGACTCAGTGGTACTAAAAGGGTTAAACTTCTTTGACCGAATAACGTTGTCAAGGAATGTGGAACATAACTGAGAGGGCAGGCATACCAAAGCCTCCTCACAACAACAGAGGGAGTACCCTCTAATACATCAGAATACTCCATAGCTTAAGCTAATAACAGCAGGACACAGAAAATAAACATTCTTTATTTCTCAAAAACGGCACCTTTATACTCCCAATGGCTGGGGCACTCACCACCTCCTAGACCCAGGCAATACAGAGAAACAGCGTCTTCTCCGACAACCAGCTTGGTCAGGAAATAGGAAATGAAAGCGAGACCATTCCCAGTCACATGGTGCGGAAGGCAGGACCGCCCCTGCTATGAGAAAAAGGGTGCCAAGCTACAAGCTTCGCAGCACTCAAAGTGAAAGTAAAAACCTGTGCGTTCCAGCCACATAACAAACAGTCTATGAGCGCAATAAAATCTTGCACATAAAGCAGCATAAAATCAAAGCATCACACTTGATAATCCCCACTGTTCAATAATCCCCCTCAGGAGATATTAACCCATGATTCTATTAAGATAAAAGGAGCCACACTGTGACCCTGTCTTCTAGCGTTTTCAACGTATGAAAAAATTGAAACGATCTTACCAGAATCCATGCTGTGGAACAGAAACACAGCCTCTCAAGTGTGTCAGTCTTGTAGCATCGCTCCTGACATGAAGTTGAGTGAGAAAACAAGCAGGCAGTAAAACTCGTCAACACTGATTGCTTAGGAGTTGTTAGCAGGCAGTCTGGATGTGTTCGCAGAAAGACTCTCCCTGCATCTCCAGACTCTAACTTTCGTCAATGCTCTCACTGAGAGGCTGACAAGGCTACTTAAAACTCTGGTCCCACATCGAAGGGCAGATACCCTTCCTAAGGAACTACTCTGAATCTTCTGACACTTCTCTGCCATCCTCCTGTGACGAAAGGCAAAGAATGACTGGGGGATGGGGGAAGTGAAAGATCTTTGCCTCCTCCTGGTGGCCAGGTTCAGTATTTCCCAACAGCAAGGAATTATGCTGTGGACTCTCCTTATATTAAGAAAGAAAATTATAGTTAATTAATTTTAAATTGTTTTTTAATACACTTTTTACCTCTGTGATTACCTGTTTTTAAGCCTCTGCAGACTGCCCTTTATCTCAGTTCTTTTGACAGACATGCATTTTAGCCAATCAGTGTTGAAATTTCAAACAAAATTGTATACTAGGCTGAATAATCTCAAAGTATAGGACTCCTTTCCTCATTAATCACAAAATAATTAAAGGGACATGAAATCCCAAATGTTTCTTTCATTATTCAGACAGAGCATACAATTAAAAAAAGTTATATTATCAAATATTCTTTGTTCTCATGTTATTCTTTGTTGAAGAGACAGATAGGTAGGTGGTAGCCTACATGACAGGAACATGTGCTGCCATCTAGTGCTCTTGCTAATGTATAGCATTCTTGCATAACTGCTGCCTTACAGTGCTACAGACACGTGCACACTCCTGAACTTACTTTCCTGTTTTTCAGAAAAAGGATAACGAGAAAACAAAGAAAATTTGATAATAGAAGTAAATTGGAAAGTTGTTTAAAATGTGTTGCTCTATCAGAATCATGAAAGAAAAACCTTGGGTTTCATGTCTCTTTAGAACCATTAATTTTTTTTAAATTAGGGAACTAAAGGAAACATTTTAAGATACTTTTTTCATTTAATTCTATTATTAAATTTACTTTGTTCTCTTGGTGCCCTTTGTTAAAAGGCATACCTAGGTAGGCTCAAGGGCAGCAGTGCACTACTGGATGCTAGCTGGTGATTGTTGGCTACACAAATATGCCTGCTGTCATTGGCTCACCAGAGTTGTTTAACTAGGTCTCAGTAGAGTATTGCCGATCAGGAGCATACTCTGTACAAGGAACAGTTTAACCATAACATGCTCTTTGCTTGCACTTTATGTCCCTTTAACAGAGTTACAGAATTACAGAAATACTGATTGCCCAATTTGAAATGATCAAATGTCAATTTCAGTTTACCATTTTGAGATGTTAGTGTTTAAAAATTGCAATTTCAATAGGAACTCAAGTGCAACATCAACAATTTCTAAAAAAAACAAAACAAACGGAAAAAAACCCCACAATACATAATCTAACAAAACAAGTATTTAAAAACACAAATATATATTTGTTAATGTGTCTTGCTTTCTATCATTACAACTTTCATTATTTTGTCTTTCTAATTCTTCCTACAGCTTCTACCTAACCTGCTTGAGACTCAGTATTTAGGGGAGTTAAAATAAAAAAAATAAAAAAACAGAATTTATGTTTACCTGATAAATTACTTTCTCCAACGGTGTGTCCGGTCCACGGCGTCATCCTTACTTGTGGGATATTCTCTTCCCCAACAGGAAATGGCAAAGAGCCCAGCAAAGCTGGTCACATGATCCCTCCTAGGCTCCGCCTTCCCCAGTCATTCGACCGACGTAAAGGAGGAATATTTGCATAGGAGAAACCATATGATACCGTGGTGACTGTAGTTAAAGAAAATAAATTATCAGACCTGATTAAAAAACCAGGGCGGGCCGTGGACCGGACACACCGTTGGAGAAAGTAATTTATCAGGTAAACATAAATTCTGTTTTCTCCAACATAGGTGTGTCCGGTCCACGGTGTCATCCTTACTTGTGGGAACCAATACCAAAGCTTTAGGACACGGATGAAGGGAGGGAGCAAATCAGGTCACCTAGATGGAAGGCACCACGGCTTGCAAAACCTTTCTCCCAAAAATAGCCTCAGAAGAAGCAAAAGTATCAAACTTGTAAAATTAAGTAAAAGTGTGCAGTGAAGACCAAGTCGCTGCCTTACATATCTGATCAACAGAAGCCTCGTTCTTGAAGGCCCATGTGGAAGCCACAGCCCTAGTGGAATGAGCTGTGATTCTTTCAGGAGGCTGCCGTCCGGCAGTCTCATAAGCCAATCTGATGATGCTTTTAATCCAAAAAGAGAGAGAGGTAGAAGTTGCTTTTTGACCTCTCTTTTTACCAGAATAAACAACAAACAAGGAAGATGTTTGTCTAAAATCCTTTGTAGCATCTAAATAGAATTTTAGAGCACGAACAACATCCAAATTGTGCAACAAACGTTCCTTCTTTGAAACTGGATTTGGACACAAAGAAGGCACGACTATCTCCTGGTTAATGTTTTTGTTAGAAACAACTTTCGGAAGAAAACCAGGTTTAGTACGTAAAACCACCTTATCTGCATGGAACACCAGATAAGGAGGAGAACACTGCAGAGCAGATAATTCTGAAACTCTTCTAGCAGAAGAAATTGCAACCAAAAACAAAACTTTCCAAGATAATAACTTAATATCAACGGAATGTAAGGGTTCAAACGGAACCCCCTGAAGAACTGAGAGAACTAAATTGAGACTCCAAGGAGGAGTCAAAGGTTTGTAAACAGGCTTGATTCTAACCAAAGCCTGAACAAAGGCTTGAACATCTGGCACAGCTGCCAGCTTTTTGTGAAGTAACACAGACAAGGCAGAAATCTGTCCCTTCAAGGAACTAGCAGATAATCCTTTCTCCAAACCTTCTTGAAGAAAGGATAGAATCTTAGGAATTTTTACCTTGTCCCAAGGGAAACCTTTAGATTCACACCAACAGATATATTTTTTCCATATTTTGTGGTAAATTTTTCTAGTTACAGGCTTTCTGGCCTGAACAAGAGTATCAATGACAGAATCTGAGAACCCTCGCTTTGATAAGATCAAGCGTTCAATCTCCAAGCAGTCAGTTGGAGTGAGACCAGATTCGGATGTTCGAACGGACCTTGAACAAGAAGGTCTCGTCTCAAAGGTAGCTTCCATGGTGGAGCCGATGACATATTCACCAGGTCTGCATACCAAGTCCTGCGTGGCCACGCAGGAGCTATCAAGATCACCGATGCTCTCTCCTGATTGATCCTGGCTACCAGCCTGGGGATGAGAGGAAACGGCGGGAATACATAAGCTAGTTTGAAGGTCCAAGGTGCTACTAGTGCATCTACTAGAGCCGCCTTGGGATCCCTGGATCTGGACCCGTAGCAAGGAACCTTGAAGTTCTGACGAGAGGCCATCAGATCCATGTCTGGAATGCCCCACAATTGAGTAATTTGGGCAAAGATTTCCGGATGGAGTTCCCACTCCCCCGGATGAAATGTCTGACAACTCAGAAAATCGGCTTCCCAATTTTCCACTCCTGGGATGTGGATTGCAGACAAGTGGCAGGAGTGAGTCTCCGCCCATTGAATGATTTTGGTCACTTCTTCCATCGCCAGGGAACTCCTTGTTCCCCCCTGATGGTTGATGTACGCAACAGTCGTCATGTTGTCTGATTGAAACCGTATGAACTTGGCCTTTGCTAGCTGAGGCCAAGCCTTGAGAGCATTGAGTATCGCTCTCAGTTCCAGAATATTTATCGGTAGAAGAGATTCTTCCCGAGACCAAAGACCCTGAGCTTTCAGGGGTCCCCAGACCGCGCCCCAGCCCACCAGACTGGCGTCGGTCGTGACAATGACCCACTCTGGTCTGCGGAAGCTCATCCCCTGTGACAGGTTGTCCAGGGACAGCCACCAACGGAGTGAATCTCTGGTCCTCTGATTTACTTGTATCGTCGGAGACAAGTCTGTATAGTCCCCATTCCACTGACTGAGCATGCACAGTTGTAATGGTCTTAGATGAATGCGCGCAAAAGGAACTATGTCCATTGCCGCTACCATCAAACCTATTACTTCCATGCACTGCGCTATGGAAGGAAGAGGAACAGAATGAAGTATTTGACAAGAGTTTAGAAGTTTTGATTTTCTGGCCTCTGTCAGAAAAATCCTCATTTCTAAGGAGTCTATTATTGTTCCCAAGAAGGGAACCCTTGTTGACGGAGATAGAGAACTTTTTTCTACGTTCACTTTCCACCCGTGAGATCTGAGAAAGGCCAGGACAATGTCCGTGTGAGCCTTTGCTTGAGGAAGGGACGACGCTTGAATCAGAATGTCGTCCAAGTAAGGTACTACTGCAATGCCCCTTGGTCTTAGCACCGCTAGAAGGGACCCTAATACCTTTGTGAAAATCCTTGGAGCAGTGGCTAATCCGAACGGAAGTGCCACAAACTGGTAATGCTTGTCCAGGAATGCGAACCTTAGGAACCGATGATGTTCCTTGTGGATAGGAATATGTAGATACGCATCCTTTAAATCCACCGTGGTCATGAATTGACCTTCCTGGATGGAAGGAAGAATTGTTCGAATGGTTTCCATTTTGAACGATGGAACCTTGAGAAACTTGTTTAGGATCTTGAGATCCAAGATTGGTCTGAATGTTCCCTCTTTTTTGGGAACTACGAACAGATTGGAGTAGAACCCCATCCCTTATTCTCCTAATGGAACAGGATGAATCACTCCCATTTTTAACAGGTCTTCTACACAATGTAAGAATGCCTGTTTTTTTATGTGGTCTGAAGACAATTGAGACCTGTGGAACCTCCCCCTTGGGGGAAGCCCCTTGAATTCCAGAAGATAACCTTGGGAGACTATTTCTAGTGCCCAAGGATCCAGAACATCTCTTGCCCAAGCCTGAGCGAAGAGAGAGAGTCTGCCCCCCACCAGATCCGGTCCCGGATCGGGGGCCAACATCTCATGCTGTCTTGGTAGCAGTGGCAGGTTTCTTGGCCTGCTTTCCTTTGTTCCAGCCTTGCATTGGTCTCCAGGCTGGTTTGGCTTGAGAAGTATTACCCTCTTGCTTAGAGGACGTAGCACTTGGGGCTGGTCCGTTTCTGCGAAAGGGACGAAAATTAGGTTTATTTTTGGCCTTGAAAGACCTATCCTGAGGAAGGGCGTGGCCCTTGCCCCCAGTGATATCAGAGATAATCTCTTTCAAGTCAGGGCCAAACAGCGTTTTCCCCTTGAAAGGAATGTTAAGCAATTTGTTCTTGGAAGACGCATCCGCTGACCAAGATTTTAACCAAAGCGCTCTGCGCGCCACAATAGCAAAACCAGAATTTTTCGCCGCTAACCTAGCCAATTGCAAAGTGGCGTCTAGGGTGAAAGAATTAGCCAATTTGAGAGCACGAATTCTGTCCATAATCTCCTCATAAGAAGAAGAATTATTATTGAGCGCCTTTTCTAGCTCATCGAACCAGAAACACGCGGCTGTAGAGACAGGAACAATGCATGAAATTGGTTGTAGAAGGTAACCTTGCTGAACAAACATCTTTTTAAGCAAACCTTCTAATTTTTTATCCATAGGATCTTTGAAAGCACAACTATCTTCTATGGGTATAGTGGTGCGTTTGTTTAGAGTAGAAACCGCCCCCTCGACCTTGGGGACTGTCTGCCATAATTCCTTTCTGGGGTCGACCATAGGAAACAATTTTTTAAATATGGGGGGAGGGACGAAAGGTATACCGGGCCTTTCCCATTCTTTATTTACAATGTCCGCCACCCGCTTGGGTATAGGAAAAGCTTCGGGGGGCCCCGGGACCTCTAGGAACTTGTCCATTTTACATAGTTTCTCTGGAATGACCAAATTCTCACAATCATCCAGAGTGGATAACACCTCCTTAAGCAGAGCGCGGAGATGTTCCAATTTAAATTTAAATGTAATCACATCAGGTTCAGCTTGTTGAGAAATTTTCCCTGAATCTGAAATTTCTCCCTCAGACAAAACCTCCCTGGCCCCCTCAGACTGGTGTAGGGGCCCTTCAGAACCAATATCATCAGCGTCCTCATGCTCTTCAGTATTTTCTAAAACAGAGCAGTCGCGCTTTCGCTGATAAGTGGGCATTTTGGCTAAAATGTTTTTGATAGAATTATCCATTACAGCCGTTAATTGTTGCATAGTAAGGAGTATTGGCGCGCTAGATGTACTAGGGGCCTCCTGTGTGGGCAAGACTGGTGTATACGAAGGAGGGGATGATGCAGTACCATGCTTACTCCCCTCACTTGAGGAATCATCTTGGGCATCATTTTCTCTAAATTTTGTGTCACATAAATCACATCTATTTAAATGAGAAGGAACCTTGGCTTCCCCACATTCAGAACACAGTCTATCTGGTAGTTCAGACATGTTAAACAGGCAAAAACTTGATAACAAAGTACAAAAAATGTTTTAAAATAAACCGTTACTGTCACTTTAAATTTTAAACTGAACACACTTTATTACTGCAATTGCGAAAAAGTATGAAGGAATTGTTCAAAATTCACCAAAATTTCACCACAGTGTCTTAAAGCCTTAAAAGTATTGCACACCAAATTTGGAAGCTTTAATCCTTAAAATAACGGAACCGGAGCCGTTTTTATATTTAACCCCTTTACAGTCCCTGGTATCTGCTTTGCTGAGACCCAACCAAGCCCAAAGGGGAATACGATACCAAATGACGCCTTCAGAAAGTCTTTTCTATGTATCAGAGCTCCTCACACATGCATCTGCATGTCATGCTTCCCAAAAACAAGTGCGCAATACAGGCGCGAAAATGAGACTCTGCCTATGATTAGGGAAAGCCCCTAGAGAATAAGGTGTCCAATACAGTGCCTGCCGGTTATTTTACAAAATTCCCAAGATTAAAATAATTCCTCAAGGCTATGGAGTATAAAATATGTTTATATATAAATCGATTTAGCCCAGAAAATGTCTACAGTCTTAAAAAGCCCTTGTGAAGCCCTTTTTTTCTTTCTGTAATAAAAATGGCTTACCGGATCCCATAGGGAAAATGACAGCTTCCAGCATTACATCGTCTTGTTAGAATGTGTCATACCTCAAGCAGCAAAATTCTGCTCACTGTTCCCCCAACTGAAGTTAATTCCTCTCAACAGTCCTGTGTGGAAACAGCCATTGATTTTAGTAACGGTTGCTAAAATCATTTTCCTCTTACAAACAGAAATCTTCATCTCTTTTCTGTTTCAGAGTAAATAGTACATACCAGCACTATTTTAAAATAACAAACTCTTGATTGAATAATAAAAACTACAGTTAAACACTAAAAAACTCTAAGCCATCTCCGTGGAGATGTTGCCTGTACAACGGCAAAGAGAATGACTGGGGAAGGCGGAGCCTAGGAGGGATCATGTGACCAGCTTTGCTGGGCTCTTTGCCATTTCCTGTTGGGGAAGAGAATATCCCACAAGTAAGGATGACGCCGTGGACCGGACACACCTATGTTGGAGAAATGTTATCTTCTGAAAAATATTTCTTCACATTCAGAGTGACAGTACATGACAGTTAGTCATTACTGCTGTATTATTAGTTTCAATAAAACTAGCCTATGGAAAATGCCACAGTGTTTTGTCAAACTGAACTCAATATCTCTCCCAAAAATAAAAATAGAAATTTATTTCAGTCACATAAATTACATTAAAGGACAACAAATATTGAAAAGCAATATGATATGTCAGATAAATCAAAATCTGACTAAAAGTGTTTTGTCCACCTGTGTCTTAAAGGGATACTAAACCCAATTTTTTTTCTTTCATGATTCAGATAGAGCATGCAATTTTAAGAAACTTTCTAATTTACTGCTATTATCAATTTTTCTTCGTTCTCTTGCTATCTTTATTGAAAAAGAAGGAATGTGATGCATAGGAGCCGGTCCATTTTTGGTTGAGAACCTGGGTTATGCTTGCTTATTGGTGGGTAAATGTAAGCCTCCAATAAGCAAGCGCTATCCATGGTGCTGAACCTAAAATGGGCTGGCTGCTAAGATTTACATTCCTGCTTTTAAAATAAAGATAGCAAGAGAACAAAGAAAAATTTATAATAGGAATAAAATAGAAAGTTGCCTAAAATGTCATGCTCTATCTGAATCATGAAAGAAAAAATGTGGGCCCTTATAAATTAGTATAAAGCACCCATTGTATGTAGGGGCTTTCCCATCCAATCAGAAATAAGGCACTGGCTCAACGCCTCACATATTTAACTATCCAATCAGAATAGATTAAAATGATATTATCACCTTCATTCACATTAGTATCTGAATCTAAAGTAAAATTTGATTGCTAAGTTCAAGTTAACATGCAATCAGGAGGCAAATAAACATATTATAAACAGGGCTTCTACCCCAGTTAAAGGAAGAGAAAGGTCAAATTTAGTTTCATGATTCCGATAGAACATGCAATTTTAAACAACTTTCCAATGTATTTCTATTATCAAATCTGCTTTATTCTGTTGGTATCCTTTGTTAAAGAGTAAACCTAGGAAGGCTTAGGATATCCAATGCACTACTAGAATCTAGCTGCTGATTAGTGACTTCACAGATTTGCCTCTTTTCATTGCATAGTTGCTAACTGTCCCATTTTTACCGGGACATAACCGTTTTTTGTCTTCCTGTCCCTGCCTTTTAAGTCTATCCCATGTTCAATTTAGTCTGTATTTAGTTTAACAATATTGTGTGCAGTGCAGTATTTCCATCACATAAGTCAATGTGTATTTTTATTTTATTCTATTGTCATTACTAGTATCTTTGCTTACATTATGTTTTTCCTGTAGTCTTCTTTATCTGTGGTCATCTTTTACACTGACGTTTAGCAGTGTGTAGACAGGTGTCAGCTAAGGGGGAGACATGAGATGTAATATACCATAACAGGGAGGGTAGGAGGCAAGAGTTGAGGAAGTAAGGCATCTCAATATTGTTGCACAATTTGGAATATGTTAAATTGCTTCCATTTATAAACTTAGGCTAAGCTTAGCATCAGGCTCTTCACGTGCTCGGACTGGAATTTATTGAACATGCAAAATAGTCCAGATATACTAGGGCATTTCCGGGTCTGTTAACCTACTTCCCACAATCACTGCATCAGCAAAGATCAACAATGAATCTTTACCTTATAAAATGCCACCAAACTTTCAATAGTGCTTTAGCACAAATAAAACATAAAACATAAAAAAACAAATCATCAGCATATCTACATATATTGTTCTCCATTCCAAAAACCCCAAAACAGCAACAGGTTACATTCATACTGAGGTAATATCACTGTCTAATTTCAGGGTGTGTAACATCTATATATTCATGGGAAACTTTGAAGAAAAGTTTGTATATGAACATGAATTGTTCTTACAATATGAAGCCACATGGTGGCGTTTTATAGATGATGTGCTTGGCGTATGGGGGGGCAACATAGATACCCTGCAGCAGTTTGTATCAGATTTAAATCAGGCAGTGAATGGCATTACATTTACTTTAAATTGGCATGATGTTGCAGTAGTCTTTTTAGATACCAGGGTTGTCAATAATACTGCAAAGAAATGTTTGGAATGTGATATCCATATTAAATCCACTGATAAAAACATCTTCTACAGTACAGTAGTTTTCATCTTCCTAAACTCCTTACCACGGAGTCAGTTAATAAGGGTTAAAAGGATTGTATATATGGAAGAGAACAGACTGCATGGCATGGGCAAAATGTTTCTGGAGAGAGGATACCCTGGTGATTTGATAAATCAAGAAATTATTAAAGTTGATAAGATTGCAAGATCTGAGCTGCTTACGCGGGCAAAAGTCCAAAATAAAGATGGCCATTTGTTTTTTGTCTCTAAGTATGGTAACCATAGCGAGAAATTAAGTAAAATAATACAGACATTGGCACATACTTAGAGATTGTAATAAAGATTTGCCCTGCTTTAGAGATCCCCCTATGATGGCATATAAAAGAAATCGAAATATTAAAGATATTGTTATAAAAACTGATATAGGTAGCCAGAACTGAAACAGGCTATATAACGAAGAAAAATTTGGGTTGCCATCCCTGTCTGCGGTGTTCTAATTGCAATTGTAAGTGGATCTTCAGGGGGTTAGTGTTATGATTTTTTAAGGGTTTATTGGGTGGGTTTTTATTTTTAGGTTAGGGCTTTGGGCAGCTATAGAGCTAAATGCCCTTTTCAGGGCAATGGGGAGGGGAGCTTAGGTTTTTTTAGTTAAGGTTTCATTTGGGAGGTTGGTTGTGTGAGTTTTGGGTTTTACTGTTGGGGGGGTTGTTTGTATTTTTTTTTCAGGTAAAAGAGCTGATTTCTTTGGAGCAATGCCCCGCAAAAGGCCCTTTTAAGGGCTATTGATAGTTTAGTTTAGGCTAGGGTTTTTTTTTATTTTGGGGGGGCTTTTTTATTTTGATAGGGCTATTAGATTAGGTGTAATTAGTTTAAATATCTTGTAATTTGTTTTTTATTTTCTATAATTTAGTGTTTTTTTTTTTTTTTAATTTAGCTAATTGTATTTGATTTATTTAATTGTATTTCATTTAGGTAATTTATTTAATTCTAGTGTAGTGTTAGGTGTTATTGTAACTTAGGTTAGGTTTTATTTTACAGGTAAATTTGTATTTATTTTAGCTAGGTAATTAGTAAATAGTTAATAACTACTTAGTAACTATTCTATCTAGTTAAAATAAATACAAACTTGCCTGTAAAATAAAAATAAACCCTAAGCTAGCTACAATGTAACTATTAGTTATATTGTAGCTATCTTATGGTTTATTTTATAGGTAAGTATTTCGTTTTAAATAGCAATAATTTAGGTAATGATAGGAATTTTATTTAGATTTATTTAAATTATATTTAAGTTAGTGGGTGTTAGGGTTAGGGTTAGACTTCGGTTTAGGGGTTAATAAATTTAGTATAGTGGCGGCGACGTTGGGGGCGGCAGATTAGGGGTTAATAAATGTAGGTAGGTGGTGGCGATGTTAGGGGAGGGAGATTAGGGGTTAATAATATTTACCTAGTGTTTGCAAGGCGGGCGGCGGCAGTTTAGGGGTTAATATGTTTATTATAGTGGCGGTGATGTCCAGAGTGGCAGATTAGGGGTTAATAAGTATAATGAAGGTGTCGGCGATGTCAGGGCGGCAGATTAGGGGTTAATAAGTGTAAGATTAGGGGTGTTTAGACTCGGGTTTATGTTAGGTTGTTAGGTGTAAACATAAATGTTGTTTCCCCATAGAAATCAATGGGGCTGCGTTACTGAGCTAAACGCTGCTTTTTTGCAGGTGTTAGACTTTTTCTCAGCCGGCTCTCCCCATTGATGTCTATGGGGAAATCGTGCACGAGCACGTATAACCAGCTCACCGCTGACTTAAGCAGCACTGGTATTGGAGTGCGGTATGGAGCTCAATTTTGCTCTATGCTCACTTCTTGCCTTTTAACGCTGGGTTTATAAAAACCTGTAATACAAGCGCTGTATGTAAGTGAGTGAGAGAATAAAGTGCAAGTTAGTAACGCACCTCTCTTACCACAAAACTCGTAATCTAGCCGATAGATAATTATTAAATTATTAGGTTAACTATCGCCAGTTTAAAAGGTTAATCATTCCTATTTGATCAACTTTTCAGCTGTACTTTATTATGAGGAGAAAAATAATCATTAGAGTAATAAAACCATTTAAATAGTTTTATTTAACTAAACAATAACATTATGGGTTTCCCTTTAAATGTTTGCTGATTTCCCCTCCCACCTCACACTTAGGTCCTTGTGCAGATCTATTCCAGTCGGAAAAATCTTCTATTTATTGAGCTTCTTAACATTTTAGTAAGGGGTCGATTCTGTGCACATATAATGGCACAATGGCATTAAAGGGACAGTAAAGTTAAAATTAAACTTTCATGATTTAGATAGAACTTGAAATTTTACACAACCTTCCAATTTACTAATTTACTTTATTGAAAAGTATACCTAGGTAGGCTCAGAAAAAGCAGTAACGCACTACTAGGAGCTAGCTGCTGACTGGTGGTTGCATAGATATGCCTCTTGTCATTGTCTTACCACTATGTTTATCTAGCTCCCAGTAATGCATTGTTGCTCAGCTCCTTCAACAAAGAATACCAAGAGAATAAAGCAAAATTTGATAATAGAAATAAATCTGAAAGTTGTTCAAAATAGAATGTTCTATAATAAAAGAAAAATTTGGGGTTTATGTCCCGTTAACCCCTTCACTACTAAAGTACTGGAGAATTTGTAGCATTTTGGTATCACTCCATTTAAGCAGAAATAGAGCCTTTGAAAAATATATATATTTCTTTTTTTCTGTAGTGTAGGGATCCCTCCTCACCCTCCCAGCTCCCTGATCCCCCCCCCCACCCCACCAGTTCTCTCATCCTCCCTCTACCACTTTCCACCACCATATTTGTTACTGGCAGCCAGTCTGTCAGTACAAAAAACAGAATTTATGTTTACCTGATAAATTTCTTTCTCCAACGGTGTGTCCGGTCCACGGCGTCATCCTTACTTGTGGGATATTCTCTTCCCCAACAGGAAATGGCAAAGAGCCCAGCAAAGCTGGTCACATGATCCCTCCTAGGCTCCGCCTACCCCAGTCATTCGACCGACGTTAAGGAGGAATATTTGCATAGGAGAAACCATATGGTACCGTGGTGACTGTAGTTAAAGAAAATAAAATATCAGACCTGATTAAAAAAACCAGGGCGGGCCGTGGGCCGGACACACCGTTGGAGAAAGAAATTTATCAGGTAAACATAAATTCTGTTTTCTCCAACATAGGTGTGTCCGGTCCACGGCGTCATCCTTACTTGTGGGAACCAATACCAAAGCTTTAGGACACGGATGAAGGGAGGGAGCAAATCAGGTCACCTAACTGGAAGGCACCACGGCTTGCAAAACCTTTCTCCCAAAAATAGCCTCAGAAGAAGCAAAAGTATCAAACTTGTAAAATTTGGTAAAAGTGTGCAGTGAAGACCAAGTCGCTGCCCTACATATCTGATCAACAGAAGCCTCGTTCTTGAAGGCCCATGTGGAAGCCACAGCCCTAGTGGAATGAGCTGTGATTCTTTCGGGAGGCTGCCGTCCGGCAGTCTCGTAAGCCAATCTGATGATGCTTTTAATCCAAAAAGAGAGAGAGGTAGAAGTTGCTTTTTGACCTCTCCTTTTACCTGAATAAACAACAAACAAGGAAGATGTTTGTCTAAAATCCTTTGTAGCATCTAAATAGAATTTTAGAGCGCGAACAACATCCAAATTGTGCAACAAACGTTCCTTCTTTGAAACTGGTTTTGGACACAGAGAAGGTACGATAATCTCCTGGTTAATGTTTTTGTTAGAAACAACTTTTGGAAGAAAACCAGGTTTAGTACGTAAAACCACCTTATCTGCATGGAACACCAGATAAGGAGGAGAACACTGCAGAGCAGATAATTCTGAGACTCTTCTAGCAGAAGAAATCGCAACTAAAAACAAAACTTTCCAAGATAATAACTTAATATCAACGGAATGTAAGGGTTCAAACGGAACCCCCTGAAGAACTGAAAGAACTAAATTGAGACTCCAAGGAGGAGTCAAAGGTTTGTAAACAGGCTTGATTCTAACCAGAGCCTGAACAAAGGCTTGAACATCTGGCACAGCTGCCAGCTTTTTGTGAAGTAATACCGACAAGGCAGAAATCTGTCCCTTCAGGGAACTAGCAGATAATCCTTTGTCCAATCCTTCTTGAAGGAAGGATAGAATCCTAGGAATCTTAACCTTGTCCCAAGGGAATCCTTTAGATTCACACCAACAGATATATTTTTTCCAAATTTTGTGGTAAATCTTTCTAGTCACAGGCTTTCTGGCCTGAACCAGAGTATCGATAACAGAATCTGAGAATCCTCGCTTCGATAAAATCAAGCGTTCAATCTCCAAGCAGTCAGCTGGAGTGAAACCAGATTCGGATGTTCGAACGGACCCTGAACAAGAAGGTCTCGTCTCAAAGGTAGCTTCCAAGGTGGAGCCGATGACATATTCACCAGATCTGCATACCAAGTCCTGCGTGGCCACGCAGGAGCTATCAAGATCACCGACGCCCTCTCCTGCTTGATCCTGGCTATCAGCCTGGGGATGAGAGGAAATGGCGGGAACACATAAGCTAGTTTGAAGGTCCAAGGTGCTACTAGTGCATCCACTAGAGCCGCCTTGGGGTCCCTGGATCTGGCCCCGTAGCAAGGAACTTTGAAGTTCTGACGAGAGGCCATCAGATCCATGTCTGGAATGCCCCACAGGTGAGTGACTTGGGCAAAGATTTCCGGATGGAGTTCCCACTCCCCCGGATGCAATGTCTGCCGACTCAGAAAATCCGCTTCCCAATTTTCCACTCCTGGGATGTGGATAGCAGACAGGTGGCAGGAGTGAGACTCCGCCCAAAGAATAATTTTGGTTACTTCTTCCATCGCTAGGGAACTTCTTGTTCCCCCCTGATGGTTGATGTACGCAACAGTCGTCATGTTGTCTGATTGAAACCGTATGAACCTGGTCCTCGCAAGCTGGGGCCAGGCCTGGAGAGCATTGAATATCGCTCTCAGTTCCAGAATATTTATCGGTAGAAGAGATTCTTCCCGAGACCAAAGACCCTGAGCTTTCAGGGATCCCCAGACCGCGCCCCAGCCTATCAGACTGGCGTCGGTCGTGACAATGACCCACTCTGGTCTGTGGAACATCATTCCTTGAGACAGATTGTCCAGGGACAGCCACCAACGGAGTGAGTCTCTGGTCCTCTGATTTACTTGTATCTTCGGAGACAAGTCTGTATAGTCCCCATTCCACTGACTGAGCATGCACAGTTGTAATGGTCTTAGATGAATGCGCGCAAAAGGAACTATGTCCATCGCCGCCACCATCAAACCGATCACTTCCATGCACTGAGCTATGGAAGGAAGAGGAACGGAATGAAGTATCCGACAAGAGTCCAGAAGCTTTGTTTTTCTGGCCTCTGTTAGAAAGATCCTCATTTCTAAGGAGTCTATAATTGTTCCCAAGAAGGGAACCCTTGTTGACGGGGATAGAGAACTCTTTTCCACGTTCACTTTCCAGCCGTGAGATCTGAGAAAGGCCAGGACAATGTCCGTGTGAGCCTTTGCTTGAGGAAGGGACGACGCTTGAATCAGAATGTCGTCCAGGTAAGGTACTACTGCAATGCCCCTTGGTCGTAGCACCGCTAGAAGGGACCCTAGTACCTTTGTGAAAATCCTTGGAGCAGTGGCTAATCCGAAAGGAAGCGCCACGAACTGGTAATGTTTGTCCAGGAATGCAAACCTTAGGAACCGATGATGTTCCTTGTGGATAGGAATATGTAGATACGCATCCTTTAAATCCACCGTGGTCATGAATTGACCTTCCTGGATGGAAGGAAGGATAGTTCGAATGGTTTCCATCTTGAACGATGGGACCTTGAGAAATTTGTTTAAGATCTTGAGATCTAGGATTGGTCTGAACGTTCCCTCTTTTTTGGGAACTATGAACAGATTGGAGTAGAACCCCATCCCTTGTTCTCTTAATGGAACAGGATGAATCACTCCCATTTTTAACAGGTCTTCTACACAATGTAAGAACGCCTGTCTTTTTATGTGGTCTGAAGACAACTGCGACCTGTGGAACCTCCCCCTTGGGGGAAGTCCCTTGAATTCCAGAAGATAACCCTGGGAGACTATTTCTAGCGCCCAAGGATCCAGAACATCTCTTGCCCAAGCCTGAGCGAAGAGAGAGAGTCTGCCCCCCACCAGATCCGGTCCCGGATCGGGGGCCAATATTTCATGCTGTCTTGGTAGCAGTGGCAGGTTTCTTGGCCTGCTTTCCCTTGTTCCAGCCTTGCATTGGTCTCCAAGCTGGCTTGGCTTGAGAAGTATTACCCTCTTGCTTAGAGGACGTAGCACCTTGGGCTGGTCCGTTTTTACGAAAGGGACGAAAATTAGGGTGAAAGAATTAGCCAATTTGAGAGCATTGATTCTGTCCATAATCTCCTCATAAGGAGGAGAGTCACTATCGAGCACCTTAAGCAGTTCATCAAACCAGAAATATGCGGCAGTAGTGACAGGGACAATGCATGAAATGGGTTGTAGAAGGTAACCCTGCTGAACAAACATCTTTTTAAGCAAACCTTCTAATTTTTTATCCATAGGATCTTTGAAAGCACAACTATCCTCTATTGGAATAGTGGTGCGTTTGTTTAAAGTAGAAACCGCTCCCTCGACCTTGGGGACTGACTGCCATAAGTCCTTTCTGGGGTCGACCATAGGAAACAATTTTTTAAATATGGGGGGAGGGACGAAAGGAATACCGGGCCTTTCCCATTCTTTATTAACAATGTCCGCCACCCGCTTGGGTATAGGAAAAGCTTCTGGGAGCCCCGGTACCTCTAGGAACTTGTCCATTTTACATAGTTTCTCTGGGATGACTAAATTTTCACAATCATCCAGAGTGGATAATACCTCCTTTAGCAAAATGCGGAGATGTTCCAATTTAAATTTAAATGTAATCACATCAGATTCAGCCTGCTGAGAAATGTTCCCTAAATCAGTAATTTCTCCCTCAGACAAAACCTCCCTGGCCCCCTCAGATTGGGTTAGGGGCCCTTCAGAGATATTAATATCAGCGTCGTCATGCTCTTCAGTAACTAAAACAGAGCAGCCACGCTTACGCTGACAAGGGTTCATTTTGGCTAAAATGTTTTTGACAGAATTATCCATTACAGCCGTTAATTGTTGCATAGTAAGGAGTATTGGCGCGCTAGATGTACTAGGGGCCTCCTGAGTGGGCAAGACTCGTGTAGACGAAGGAGGGAATGATGCAGTACCATGCTTACTCCCCTCACTTGAGGAATCATCTTGGGCATCATTGTCATTATCACATAAATCACATTTATTTAAATGAATAGGAATTCTGGCTTCCCCACATTCAGAACACAGTCTATCTGGTAGTTCAGACATGTTAAACAGGCATAAACTTGATCAGAAAGTACAAAAAACGTTTTAAAATAAAACCGTTACTGTCACTTTAAATTTTAAACTGAACACACTTTATTACTGCAATTGCGAAAAAACATGAAGGAATTGTTCAAAATTCACCAAATTTTCACCACAGCGTCTTAAAGCCTTGAAAATATTGCACACCAATTTTGGAAGCTTTAACCCTTAAAATAACGGAACCGGAGCCGTTTTAAGCTTTAAACCCCTTTACAGTCCCTGGTATCTGCTTTGCTGAGACCCAACCAAACCCAAAGGGGAATACGATACCAAATGACGCCTTCAGAAGTCTTTTATAATTATCAGAGCTCCTCTCACATGCGACTGCATGCCATGCCTCTCAAAAACAAGTGCGCAACACCGGCGCGAAAATGAGACTCTGCCTATGCTTGGGGAAAGCCCCTAAAGAATAAGGAGTCTAAAACAGTGCCTGCCGATATTATTATATCAAAATACCCAGATAAAATGATTCCTCAGGGCTAAATATGTGTTAATAATCAATCGATTTAGCCCAGAAAAAGTCTACAGTTTAAATAAGCCCTTGTGAAGCCCTTATTTACAATCGTAATAAACATGGCTTACCGGATCCCATAGGGAAAATGACAGCTTCCAGCATTACATCGTCTTGTTAGAATGTGTCATACCTCAAGCAGCAAGAGACTGCAAACTGTTCCCCCAACTGAAGTTAATTGCTCTCAACAGTCCTGTGTGGAACAGCCATGGATTTTAGTTACGGTTGCTAAAATCATTTTCCTCATACAAACAGAATTCTTCATCTCTTTTCTGTTTCTGAGTAAATAGTACGTACCAGCACTATTTGAAAATAACAAACTCTTGATTGAATAATGAAAAACTACAGTTAAACACTAAAAAACTCTAAGCCATCTCCGTGGAGATGTTGCCTGTACAACGGCAAAGAGAATGACTGGGGTAGGCGGAGCCTAGGAGGGATCATGTGACCAGCTTTGCTGGGCTCTTTGCCATTTCCTGTTGGGGAAGAGAATATCCCACAAGTAAGGATGACGCCGTGGACCGGACACACCTATGTTGGAGAAATAACTTTTTTTTTGTTCATTTAATTTTTTAAAATATTTTTTTCTGTAGTATAGAAGACCCCTCCAAGTTCCTTTTTTCTGTAGCGTAGGGTCCCCCTTCCAGATGATTTTGTTCCATAGTGTAAGGCCCCATCCCTCTCTCTCTCTAGTCTCATATTTTTTTGTAGTGTTGGGAACGTGAGATATATGCTTGTTGCAACAGTTCTGAATTTGAATCTGAATTTTTTTATAAAAAAACAACAACATTAGTGTGCAACATAATAATTACAATGGCATAGAATTATCAAAACATGTCTTTGTTATATATACACACACACACACAAAGGGTAAAAAAAATTGCACTCTCTGGATTTAAATCACAGCAACCTTTTAATGTGTGACGTTTCGGGGCATTCACCCCTTCCTCAGAGTGCAATTTTTTGGACCATTTGTATGTAGCAGTTTTGCACCCTGGTACTTTATTTTGAAGCGAGTGGGAGTGCGCTATTTCTCCAGTTTTTGTGTATATATATATATATATATATATATATATATATTGAAAAAAGCACAAAAAAGAAAGAACTTTACACAGTTCCCATATGTGTTACAAGAGACAGACTGGTGACAGTCAATTTACATCAGTATTTGGGTTAACACATAGGTACCAACGCACGTTTCACCCCTACATCAAGTATGTGTCTCAGGGGCTTCATCAGGGCAAGTGTCCAGTATACAAAAATTCTGGACACTTAATTGTTCAGTTTTTAAGTCCCTTTACTGGAAGCTGAATTTTAATTTTAAAGACATTATATACATCTAGACATATCAAATATGGCCCAGAAAAAAGTTATACTGTGTATGTACTGCTCTTTGAGTTACTGTCAGCCAAAGATGGTGTTAAACATTGCCATGTATGCTACTGAAAGTCATAAGGAGGTCAAATCACTGCTGTGTATATGTTACTAGCCGAAGAGGTATAATCATTCATCTGTGTGTAACTGGCATCCAAAGGGATAAATTAACTGCTCACTTGTAAAAATAAAAAATATGGGGTTAAGGATGGAGACTAAGGAACAGCATTATGATGAGTCCTTTGTGCAACCCCACTTATGCCAAGTTAGTTACCTGCAGGTCGTCCAATATTTTTACAGAGAACAGCTGGCAATCTTACATATAACCAATCAGAGCTGATTTTATCCTTGTGCTGCCAGTATGAAGCAACTTCAATTTGACTTTAAAATCAAATTTGCTATATCTAACTGTTATACAATTTAAAATAGAATAAAACTTACATTAAATTTGCTATCTAAAATTGTTTTATTTTAGATTATCATAACATTTAATTAGATTTTATCCAAAAGTGCATTAAAGTTATGATGATATACTAGAAAAGTTTGGGCACGTACATTTTACAAGAAAATCGTCAGGTTACATTCTAGCCCACATCAGCAAGCAACATCATATCTTTATAACACATTTCTTAAGGTTTATATATTTGGATCTACTCATTCTGCTTTTCAAATAAAGATACCAAAAGAACAAAGAAAACAGGAGTAAATTAGAAAGTTGCTTAATGGACTATTAAACTTTACATTTCAAAAATGGATAAAATGTATCATTATTGCAAGTGAAACATTATTGTAATATATATTCATTATTTATTTTGCTGCCTTTGCTGTAAAATACATCTAAAATTGTGCTTGATTCACTTTCTCCCAGGGAGGTTTGGGTTAATACTTTTAGGTAATTTATGTAAGCTTTTGATTACTTCACCCTACTCTTCAGATTATCAGCAGTCCTATGTTTGTAAAAGGTGAATTATCAGTTTTGCATCAACAATTATGATAGGAGAACCATTCTTTACAATAATAACTAAGTTGAATCAGTGCTAAACAATCTTAAAGGGACAGTTTACCCAAAATCTCTCTCTCCTTTAATTTGTTCCCAATGATCCATTTTGCATGCTGGGTGTATTAGATTGTTTACAACTAACTCCTTAGCCTTTATATTGGCATTTTAAATAGCCGATTTAGCCTGTAAGTATCCATACCTATATTGATTGTTTCTATACCTAGGTATAGGCTATTAAGAAACTATGTCAACACAACCAGCAGAAGAAAGTACACTCACAGTGGGAGGTGGAACAGATAAAGCTCTAAAATGTTCAATTGTTCTAAGTATTGTACAGAGACAGAGATAAGAAAGGGGAGCATTTGAGTAATAAGATAATGAGATCTGATCCGTCAGCAAGCCAAGCCTATTTTGATGGGCTGTGGTTTCAAAGAGCAAATACAGCTATTTATTTTGCACACAAAAAAGTATAAATGAGCAATTTCTCATACATTTTATACACTACAGTTGGTATAATTCATGGGGAACACATTCAGGGAAAAACAATTTTACAGTGAACTGTCCCTTTAAGGAAAGAGATAAAGGGAGGCTTCCCCAGTCTCTCTCAACTGAATATTAGTTTGTGATTAGTTAGCAAGGATTCTTTTGTTCTGGGGACAGGGAAATCAGTGGAATTAATAAAAATAAAGCTGCAGTTTTCATTGCAAAATTATTCTCAGATATGCAGGTTCAAAATCATGTAGTTTACAATTTGTGTTTTGTGATCCTTTAAAATTGCATGCTCTCTCTGAATCATGAAAGAAAAAAATTGGGTTTCATATCATATCCCTTTTTTTGAACACACACAATATATATATATGCATGTCCATCTAATTTGTGGTTTGTGGACTACAAGGCCAAGGTAAATTGCCTAATAATACCTTTCTTGCTTTCCTAGTTGGAAAGGTTGTGCACAAACATTTATTTCCAATATTAACTTATACAGCCTTGAGCTGATTTTTTAACACACACAAAAATAAATTAAAAGGAAATGCATTCTAAATTGAATTTGTTGTATATGTTTACTTACAAATAATAGACAAAAATGTATTGTACTTTCAAAATATATTTTGCCTCAATTTAACTCTGTAATTTGTAGTTTTTCAGCTGGAGTGTATCCTGCAGGCTTCAGAACAATGACCCAGCAACATGCTATAGAATGACTGATCAGTGTGGAAACCTATTTATATTTGTTCCTAACAGCAAAGGAAATAAGGTACACAACACTCATGTTATATATCCCTGGACTGCAAAATATAATGCAGATTTTGCTAACAAAATTGCTTCATTGCGTATATACAATATGCCTATTAAAACATAGTGTCAATGTCCCTTTAATTTATTTATAAGCTCAAAGTTATTTTGTAAATATTAATAAAAGTTTCATTTATTTTTTTTAGATAAAAGTTCCTTTTTTTTTTTCTACATAAATTACAGTTTGTTTCCGACCCTTTAAATTGTGTTGCTTTGGAGCCAGGGGAAGGTAGGAAGCAGCTGCTACTCCGGTAAACTTATGAACCATAAAAAATGCTGAATATAGTATTTGTTTATTGGAAAAAACAGTTAGAATGAAAGAATCTCACACAATTGAGAGAGCAGCTTGGCGGACATAAAGCACTAAATTATTCATCATTAATTAGTCTGCTAGTAGCAACTCCCCCTCCTTATGTAACCTTAGACACTGTGTAACTAAAGCTCAGAGTAATATCCCCCTTATCACTCGCACAGTCTGCCCCCTCACTGTCTGCTATCTTCTCACATGTCTTTTATTCCTTCCTGATTTGGATTATGGTTCCAAAATATTTAGTTATTCTTAAAGAGACACGGCCAGATTACGAGTTGTGCGTTATGAGCTGTGCGGTGTTAACGTGCAGTTTTTTTCTCAACACTCACGTAGCTACAGCGCTGGTATTACGGGGTTTTACAAACCCGGCGTTAAAAGGCAAGAAGTGAGCATAGAGCAAAATTGTACTCCATACCGCACCCCAATACCAGTGCTGCTTAAGTCAGCGGTGAGCTGGTTGTACGTGCTCGTGCACGATTTCCCCATAGACATCAATGGGGAGAGCCGGCTAAGAAAAAAAGTCTAACACCTGCAAAAAAGCAGCGTAAAGCTCAGTAACGCAGCCCCATTGATTCTAACATGAACCCCGAGTCTAAACACCCCTAATCTTACTCTTATTAACCCCTAATCTGCTGCCCCCGACATCGCCGACACCTACATTATACTTAATAACCCCTAATCTGCCTCTCCGGATATCGCTGACACCTACATTATATTTATTAACCCCTAATCTGCCACTCCGGACATCGCCGACACCTACAATATTTTTATTAACCCCTAATCTGTCGCCCCCAATGTCGCCGACACCTACATTATATTTATTAACCCATAATCTCCCGCCCCCAATGTCGCCGCAACATACCTACACTTATTAACCCTGCCGCCAAAATAATAGTTACATTGTAGCTATCTTAGGGTTTATTTTTATTTTACAGGTATGTTTTTATTTATTTTAACTAGGTAAAATAGTTACTAGTTATTAACTATTTAATAACTACCTAGCTAAAATAAATACAAATTGACCTGTAAAATAAAACCTAACCTGTCTTACACTAACACCTAACCTGTTCCAATCAGCCAATAGAATGCGAGCTCAATCCTATTGGCTGATTGGATCAGCCAATAGGATTGAAGCTCAATCCTATTGGCTGATTGCAACAGCCAATAGGATTTTTTCAACCTTAATTCCGATTGGCTGAATTCTATCAGCCAATCGGAATCCTAGGGACGCCATCTTGGATGATGTCACTTAAAGAAACATTCATTCCAGAAGAAGCCGTCGATTGAAGAGGATGCTCAACGCCGGATGTCTTGAAGATGGAGCTGCTCCGCGTCAGAAGGATGACGATAGAAGATGCCATCTGGGTGAAGACTTCTGCCCATCGGGAGGACCACTTCTGCCCGTCTAGAGGACCACTTCTGCACGTCTGGAGTAAAAACTTCTGCCGGCTTCGTTGAGGACATCTTGCCGCTTGGATGAAGACTTCTCCCGGTAAGTGGATCTTCGGGGGTTAGTGTTAGGATTTTTAAGGGTTTATTGGGTAGGTTTTATTTTTAGGTTAGGGCTTTGGGCCGCAATAGAGCTAAATGCCCTTTTAAGGGCAATGCCCATCCAAATGCCCTTTTCAGGGCAATGGGAAGCTTAGGTTTTTTTAGTTAGGGTTTTATTTGGGGGGTTGGTTGTGTGGGTGGTGGGTTTTACTGTTGGAGGGGTTGTTTGTATTTTTTTTTTTTACAGGTAAAAGAGCTGATTACTTTGGGGCAATGCCCCACAAAAGACCCTTTTAAGGGCTATTGGTAGTTTAGTTTAGGCTAGGGTTCTTTTTATTTTGTGTGGGCTTTTTTTATTTTGATAGGGCTATTAGATTAGGTGCAATTAGTTTAAAGATCTTGTAATTTGTTTTTTATTTTCTGTAATTTAGTGTTTGTTTGTTTTTTTGTAATTTAGCTAATTGTTTTGAATTTAGTTAATTGTATTTAATTTAGGGAATTTATTTAATTGTGGGGTTAGGTTAGGTGTTAGTGTAAGGCAGGTTAGCTTTTATTTTACAGGTCAATTTGTATTTATTTTAGCTAGGTAGTTATTAAATAGTTAATAACTATTTAATAACTATTGTACCTAGTTAAAATAAATACAAACTTGCCTGTAAAATAAAAATAAACCCTAAGCTAGATACAATGTAACTATTAGTTATATTGTAGCTAGCTTAGGGTTTATTTTATAGGTAAGTACTTAGTTTTAAATAGGAATCATTTAGGTAATGATAGTAATTTTTTTTTATATTTATTTTAATTATATTTAAGTTAGGGGGTGTTAGGGTTAGACTTAGATTTAGGGGTTAATAAATTTAATATAGTGGCGGCAACGTTGGGGGAGGCAGATTAGGGGTTAATAAATGTAGGTAGGTGGCGGCAATGTTAGGGACAGCAGATTATGGGCAGGGCCGGCTTATCAATGGGACCAACAGGGTCCCACGGCCCAGGCGGCACTTGAAAGGGGGCGGCAGTTCAGTCAGTGACTATAATTATTATAGTCTGCAGACTGCCGCTCCTGCCTGCCTTCCCCCTCTGTTAGACTCAGAGGCATAAATGTGACACACTGTCTGTGCACTGTGTATATTCCCCTCTGTCGGGCGGCATAGATGTTAAACTGTGTGTGAATGTCACCAGGCCCGGACCATGAAAGAATGAGGGCGGCTGCTGCATCTCACAGTAAAGAGTTCTTTTTTTATTGGCCCCTTACTGCAGTTGTGCCTGTTTGCAGTCTGCACTGTGTTTGTGTCGGACCCTGGGACGGAAGGGAGAGCAATGAGGACAGGCTGGGGGAAGTTGTTAAAGTAAGCAGCATGTGCACGCAGTGCTCGTTACTTCCCTTAATTTTAAACACTAGCTGCAATTACTTTCAAAAGCTGTCCGCTCCTTCTCTCCCCCTTCTTCCTGCCCAAGCGCGGTTCTGACATTCCTCCCTTCCATTGAGGCAGCTACAGGAGAAGAGACTCTGAGAGCAATGATATAGACGTAAGAGAGGCAGAGGTCAGCAGTAAATAAGGATTTTATTGTTAATGGAACAGTTTGTGTGTATGCTGCAGCTCCTTCACAGCAGGACACAGCCTTTTAACTCCTTTGCTCCTAGAGCAGATGGGCTGCTTAATGTTTATATTCTCTGTTTAGGAGACTGTTTAAATGTGACACAACAGGGGGAAAATCTTTCTATTATTTTGCTCTACTCTCCCTCTTATTTCTTCTTTCCTCATCACTCATCTCTCATTCACTATCTCACCCTCTCCACTCTTATCTCTCCCCCTATCTCTTGTCTCTCTGTCTCCCACTTTCCCCTTTCACTTTTTTTTTATCATATTTTTCCTCTTCCTCCATTATTTCAATATTTCTGTTTTTTTAATGTGGAAGATAACTGTCACCGGGGGAAGGCGTCATTTTGATCTCGTACCCAGGCAGCACAATATCTTGAGCCAGCCCTGATTAGGGGTTAATAATATTTAACTAATGTTTGCGAGGCGGGAGTGCGGCGGTTTAGGGGTTAATATGTTTATTATAGTGGCGGCGATGTCCGGAGCGGAGGATTAGGGGTTAATAATTTAATTTTAGTGTTCGCGATGCGGGAGGGCCTCGGTTTAAGGGTTAATAGGTAGTTTATGGGTGTTAGTGTACTTTTTAGCATTTTAGTTATGAGTTTTATGCTACTCATAACTACTGACTTTAAAATGCGGTACGAATCTTCACTGGATAGGGTGTAGCGCTCACTTTTTGGCCTCCCATCACAAGCTCGTAATACAGGCACTATGGAAGTACCATAGAAAAAAAGACTATACTCAATTTGCGAAAGTTGATTTGCGGTAAGGCCAAAAAAGTGTGCGGTGCCCCTAAATCTGCAAGACTCGTAATACCAGCGGTAGTAAAAAAGCAGCGTTATGAGGCTTAACGCTGCTTTTTTACTCATAAGGCAAGACTCGTAATCTAGCCGACAGTTTGCTGTAAAATTCTTTTTTTCCAATGACTTCCCAATTGCAGAGTATAAAATGATAAATTGTGCCTTTAGATTTATATTTGTATATGCAATAGCTAGTTTTGTTCTTTGACACCAAAACCCATTAAAATGGGTTGAAATTGCAGGGAAATCAGAGAGATCACCTTATTTTATCACTTTCTCTACACACACGCTTCTTTATATTATCTCTTATCAGTATACCAAAGCCCAATACTTAGAGAAAACAACTGAAAATTAACATTGTATTACTTATATCTCCTAACTCCTACTGGGTGTGTTATTCTTTTGCTGGCTATGTTTACACAGTTTTTCTATAGCTAATATTTAAGTATAGAAACTTTCAGTATAGGCAGGGATACCACAGACAAAGTCAACTGGTTCAAATGTTGATATAAAGGTAAATTAGCTATTTGTAAACAGTTTAATACACTCCAGCAGGTGAAAGGGACATTAAACACTGAATAAATGCTAGATAGAATGTAGCATTCAAAGAAAGGATTAGTCTGAGAATACCATGTAGATGTATGTTTTTAAAAGTTTCATTAGTTGTTTAAATAGTGACAAAATAAGAGTAAAGTTGTAGTGTGTATAAAACAATGGGAGCTGCCATGTTGTAACTTAGGTTACTTTGTCTGCGGTGGCCAGTTAGGGACAGATATAAATAGGTCACTAGAGTGTGCAGCCAATGGCTGTGTGGAATATAACAGAGTTCTGCACTTCCATTGCTAACAGAAATTGAAATGCTTACAATTTCAGAATGGAATTAGAGGAAAATGGGACAAAATAAATAATGGCAGTATATTTTATATATATATATATATATATATATATATATATATATATATATATATATATATATATATATATATATATATATATATATATATATAATTTATCATTTTCTATTACCACCTCAAAATATTTTATGTCCCTATAAGTGGAATAGCCTTAATAAGCCTTTAATAAGCCTTTAATAAAACCAAGTTTATTCATCTGGTGATTTAAATATACACGCTACTCTATGAGTATTATGTTTAAACAAAATTCGTTAGAAGGGTGCTCTAACACCGCTCTGCTCTTAACCACCAGTAACAAATAAATAATTTTACCTCTTTGTCCGAAAGTAGTCTGAAAAATACTTCTATTATCAAATTTGCTTTGTTCTTTGTTCATATTATTGTTTGCTGAAGAGATACCTAGATAGGTAACGTGCACATGTCTGGAGCACTACATGACAGGAAATAGTGCTGGCATCTAGTGCTCCTGCTAATGTATAACATTCTTGCAGAACTGCTGCTATATAGTGCTGCAGACACGTGCACACTGCTGAACTTACCTTCCTGCTTTTCAACAAAAATAACAATAAGAATTTGGTAATAGAAGTAAATTGGAAAGTTGTTTAAAATTGTATGTTCTATCTGAATCATGAAAGAAAAATGTTGGGTTTTATGTCCTTTTAAATCTTAATATAACTTAAACATTTACGGCCAGATTACGAGTTTTGAGTTATGAGCTGTGCGGTGCTAATGAGCAGTTTCTTTCTCACCGCTCACTTACATACAGCGCTGGTATTACAGGTTTTTACAAACCCGGCGTTAAAAGGCAAGAAGTAAGCGTAGAGCAAACTTGTGCTCCTTACCGCACTCCAATACCAGCGCTGCTTAAGTCAGCGGTGAGATGGTCGCACGTGCTCGTGCACGATTTCCCCATAGGAATCAATGGGGAGAGGCGGCTGAGAAAAAGTCTAACACCTGCCAAAAAGCAGCGTAAAACTTAGTAACGCAGCCCCATTGATTCCTATGGGGAAATAAAAGTTATGTTTACACCTAACACCCTAACGTGAACCCCGAGTCTAAACACCCCTAATCTTACACTTATTAACCCCTAATCTGCCGCCCCCGACATCGCCGACACCTACATTATAATTATTAACCCCTAATCTGCCGCTCCGGACACCGCCGCCACTATAATAAACATATTAACCCCTAAACCGCCGCACTCCCGCCTCGCAAACATTAGTTAAATATTATGAACCCCTAATCTGCCGCCCCCAACGTCACCGCCACTATACTATATTTATTAACCCCTAAATCTAAGTCTAACCCTAACACCCCCTAACTTAAATATAATTTAAATAAATCTAAAGAAAATTACTATAAATAACTAAATTATTCCTATTTAAAACTAAATATTTACCTATAAAATAAACCCTAAGCTAGCTACAATATAACTAATAGTTACATTGTATCTAGCTTAGGGTTTATTTTTATTTTACATTCAAGTTTGCATTTATTTTAACTAGGTACAATAGTTATTAAATAGTTATTAACTATTTAATAACTACCTAGCTAAAATAAATACAAATTGACCTGTAAAATAAAACCTAACCTATGTTACACTAACACCTAACACTACACTACAGTTAAATAAATTAATTAAATTAAAAACAATTAAATAAATTAAATTAAATTAGCTAAATCACAAAAAAAAAAACACTAAATTACAGAAAATAAAAAACAAATTACAGCTAATCTAATAGCCCCCCAAAATAAAAAAAACCCTAGCCTAAACTAAACTATCAATAGCCCTTAAAAGGGCCTCAGCCCTTTTACTTGTAAAAAAAAATATACAAACAACCCCCCCAGCAGTAAAAATAGAAGTAAATTGGAAAGTTGTTTAAAATTGTATGTTCTATCTGAATCATGAAAGAAAAATGTTGGGTTTTATGTCCTTTTAAATCTTAATATAACTTAAACATTTACGGCCAGATTACGAGTTTTGAGTTATGAGCTGTGCGGTGCTAATGAGCAGTTTCTTTCTCACCGCTCACTTACATACAGCGCTGGTATTACAGGTTTTTACAAACCCGGCGTTAAAAGGCAAGAAGTAAGCGTAGAGCAAACTTGTGCTCCTTACCGCACTCCAATACCAGCGCTGCTTAAGTCAGCGGTGAGATGGTCGCACGTGCTCGTGCACGATTTCCCCATAGGAATCAATGGGGAGAGGCGGCTGAGAAAAAGTCTAACACCTGCCAAAAAGCAGCGTAAAACTTAGTAACGCAGCCCCATTGATTCATATGGGGAAATAAAAGTTATGTTTACACCTAACACCCTAACGTGAACCCCGAGTCTAAACACCCCTAATCTTACACTTATTAACCCCTAATCTGCCGCCCCCGACATCGCCGACACCTACATTATAATTATTAACCCCTAATCTGCCGCTCCGGACACCGCCGCCACTATAATAAACATATTAACCCCTAAACCGCTGCACTCCCGCCTCGCAAACATTAGTTAAATATTATGAACCCCTAATCTGCCGCCCCCAACGTCGCCGCCACTATACTATATTTATTAACCCCTAAATCTAAGTCTAACCCTAACACCCCCTAATTTAAATATAATTTAAATAAATCTAAAGAAAATTACTATAAATAACTAAATTATTCCTATTTAAAACTAAATATTTACCTATAAAATAAACCCTAAGCTAGCTACAATATAACTAATAGTTACATTGTATCTAGCTTAGGGTTTATTTTTATTTTACATTCAAGTTTGCATTTATTTTAACTAGGTACAATAGTTATTAAATAGTTATTAACTATTTAATAACTACCTAGCTAAAATAAATACAAATTGACCTGTAAAATAAAACCTAACCTATGTTACACTAACACCTAACACTACACTACAGTTAAATAAATTAATTAAATTAAAAACAATTAAATAAATTAAATTAAATTAGCTAAATCACAAAAAAAAAAAACACTAAATTACAGAAAATAAAAAACAAATTACAGCTAATCTAATAGCCCCCCAAAATAAAAAAAACCCTAGCCTAAACTAAACTATCAATAGCCCTTAAAAGGGCCTCAGCCCTTTTACTTGTAAAAAAATATATACAAACAACCCCCCCAGCAGTAAAACCCACCACCCACACAACCAACCCCCCAAATAAAATACTAACTAAAAAAACCTAAGCTCCCCATTGCCCTGAAAAGGGCATTTGGATGGGCATTGCCCTTAAAAGGGCAGTTAGCTCTATTGCAGGCCTAAACCCTAATCTAAAAATAAAACCCACCCAATACACCCTTATAAAAACCTAACACTAACCCCCTGAAGATTGACTTACTGTTCTGAAGACCGGACATCCATCCTCAAGGAAGCGGCAGAAGTCTTTATCCAACCGGGCCGAAGTCCTCAACGAAGTCGGGAGAAGTCTTCATCCAAGCCGGGCGAAGTGGTTCTCCAGACGGGCAGAAGTCTTCACCCAGACGGCATCTTCTATCTTCATCCATCCGACGCGGAGCGGGTCCATCTTCAAGACATCCGACATGGAGCATCCTCTTCATCCGAGTCTTCTTACTGAATGAAGGTACCTTTAAGTGACGTCATCCAAGATGGCGTCCTTTAGATTCCGATTAGCTGATAGAATTCTATCAGCCAATCGGAATTAAGGTAGAAAAAATCCTATTGGCTGATGCAATCAGCCAATAGGATTGAAGTTCAATCCTACTGGCTGATGCAATCAGCCAATAGGATTGAGCTTGCATTCTATTGGCTCTTCCAATCAGCCAATAGAATGCAAGCTCAATCCTATTGGCTGATTCTATCTTCATCCATCCGACGCGGAGCGGGTCCATCTTCAAGACATCCGACGCGGAGCATCCTCTTCATCCGGAGTCTTCTTACTGAATGAAGGTACCTTTAAGTGACGTCATCCAAGATGGCGTCCCTTAGATTCTGATTGGCTGATAGAATTCTATCAGTCAATCGGAATTAAGGTAGAAAAAATCCTATTGGCTGATGCAATCAGCCAATAGGATTGAGCTTGCATTCTATTGGCTGTTCCAATCAGTCAGAAAAATTTTCATGTCTACCGAGTC
The DNA here is from genome assembly GCF_027579735.1 of Bombina bombina. NCBI lineage: Eukaryota > Metazoa > Chordata > Amphibia > Anura > Bombinatoridae > Bombina > Bombina bombina. Next base: position 417,520,848 of record NC_069501.1, read on the forward strand.
TATCAGAGTTCCTAGGAATGGGACTCTTGTCAGTGGAACTAGTGAACTCCTTTGTATATTCACTTTCCACCCGTGAGTCCTTAGAAAAGCCAACACGATGTCCGTGTGTGATATTCTGTGTATACTCTGTTACAATTATGAATATAGTTTTGGATCTCAATTGCAGTGTTGCATAAAATGAGTTTGTTCCACCTGAGTTTCTGTATTCAATGTGGATGAATACAGATTAACTTTCAGTGAAAAGTTATTAAAGGTTAAAGTTAAACTGGGCACAATGTAACAACACAAAGGCTCTGGTGTTATAGTAAACAAAGTCTCTGTTAGTTAGTTCAGGCAAGGTGTTACCTTGTATCAGATAGTGTAGAGATGGAAACAATCCTTTTCAGACTTGCTGACAGGCTGCTGACACACTGAATCAGAGTAGGCTGCACTGAAGCTGAATGAACAGAGAGTGATGTCACAAAAGGGGGTGTGGCTAAGTTCCGGTTTTACAATCCAGTTTTCCTCTTTGTAATTGCTTTGGTTTTCTTCTGGTTAGTTGACTTGTACTCAGGAAACAACCACTAAGTGCCAGTGGAGTTGTGGCAAGAAGGGAGCACAAGATTTTGTAATAGGAAGGTGTGCTGTGAAATATGTTGCGGTCCAATGTAGCTTCAGAAACTGCAGGGGCAATAAATACTGCAGTAGTAGAGAGGAGTTTTAATCCTTAGTTCAGATGTCCAAGTGGCTTAGAGAAAGGAGATTATGTTAGGTTTGTATCCTAAGAAACAACTGCACATACACCTGCTAGGAAGCAGTTTCAATACTAAGCACCTGTTTACAGGAAACAGGATACTCTTAAAGACAAAGTGGGAAGGGCTATGAAATGACTGACAGGAGACCTGACACCGTGTGAGATTTGGCTAGCTGGTAAGTTGACTCCTGAATCAAAATATCGTCCAGATAGGGCGCCACTGCTATGCCCCGCGGCCTTAGAACCGCCAGAAGGGACCCTAGCACTTTTGTGAAAATTCTGGGAGCTGTTGCCAACCCGAAAAGGAGGGCCACAAACTGGTAATGTTTGTCCAGGAAGGCGAACATGAGAAACTGATCTTTGTGGATAGGAATGTGAAGATACGCATCCTTCAAGTCCACGGTGGTCATATATTGACCCTCCTGGATCATTGGTAAAATTATTCGTATGGTCTCCATCTTGAACGATGGGACACTGAGAAATTTGTTTAGACAGTTGAGATCTAAAATCGGTCTGAAGGTTCCCTCTTTTTTGGGAACCACAAACAGATTTGAGTAAAACCCCTGCCCCTGTTCTAGTTTTGGAACTGGAAAGATTACACCCATGGTATAGAGGTCTTCTACCCAGCGTAAGAACGCCTCTCTTTTTGTCTGGTCTACAGACAAACGTGAAAGATGAAATCTTCCTCTTGGGAGAAAATCCTTGAATTCTAGTCGATACCCCTGGGTCACGATTTCTAATGCCCAGGGATCCTGAACGTCCCTTGCCCAAGCCTGAGCGAAGAGAGAAAGTCTGCCCCCTACTAGATCCGGTCCCGGATCTGGGGCTGCCCCTTCATGCTGTCTTGGTAGCAGCAGCGGGCTTCTTGGCCTGTTTACCTTTATTCCAGGTCTGGTTAGGTCTCCAGACTGACTTGGATTGTGCTAAATTCCCCTCCTGCTTTGTGGCGGAGGAGGAAGGGGAGGGTCCGACTTTAAAGTTTCGAAAGGAACGAAAATTATTTTGTTTAACCCTTATTTTAACGGTCTTGTCCTGAGGAAGGGCATGACCTTTACCTCCAGTAATGTCGGAAATGAATTCCTTTAGTTCAGGCCTGAATAGGGTCTTACCTTTAAAAGGAATAGCTAAAAGTTTAGATTTTGATGACACATCAGCAGACCAAGACTTAAGCCATAACGCTCTACGCGCTAGAATGACAAAGCCTGCATTTTTAGCCGCTAATTTAGCCATTTGAAAATTGGCATCAGTAATAAAAGAATTAGCTAGCTTGAGAGCCTTAATTCTATCCAAAATATCATCTAATGGGGTCTCAACCTTAAGAGACTCCTCTAGAGCCTCAAACCAAAAAGCTGCTGCAGTAGTCAATGGAACAATGCACGCTATAGGTTGTAGAAGAAAACCCTGATGAATAAACAACTTCTTTAACAGACCCTCTAATTTTTTATCCATAGGATCTTTGAAAGCACAACTGTCCTCAATAGGTATAGTTGTACGCTTAGCCAGGGTAGAAATAGCACCCTCCACCTTAGGGACCGTCTGCCAGGAATCCCGAATGGTGTCAGATATGGGAAACATTTTCTTAAAAGTAGGAGGGGGAGAGAACGGAATGCCTGGTCTATCCCATTCCTTAGTAACAATGTCTGAACAATGTCTGACCCCTACAACTTCTCTGGTGGGATTACAATAGGGTCACAATCATCCAGAGTCGCTAAAACCTCCCGGAGTAACAGGCGGAGGTGTTCCAGCTTAAATTTAAAGGCCGTCACGTCCGAGTCTGTTTGAGGGAACACATTTCCTGAGTCTGAAAGTTCTCCCTCAGACAGCAATTCCCCTACCCACAACTCGAAACACTGTGAAGGTACATCGGAGATGGCCAATAATGCATCAGAGTGCTCAGCATTTACTCTAGTACCGGACCTTACCCTGGTAGTTTAGATAATACCTCTGTAAGGGTAGTAGACATAACTGCAGCCATATCTTGCAGGGTAAAAGAATTAGACACACTAGATGTACTTGGCGTCGCTTGAGTGGGCGTTAAAGGTTGTGACACTTGGGGAGAATTGGATGGCATAACCTGATTCTCTTCAGACTGAGAATCATCCCTAGACATACTTTTATCACTTAAAATATGTTCTTTGCAATGTAAGGCCCTTTCAGTACATGAGGGACACATCTTAAGTGGGGGTTCCACAATGGCTTCTAAACGCATAGAACATTGACTTTCCTCAATGTCAGACATGTTGAACAGGCTAGTAATAACCACAAAAAGTCTTGAAAACACTTTATTTAGTGAAAAAAACATCAATCTGAAAAAACGGTACTGCGCCTTTAAGAGTAAAAAAGCATACAAGTTTTCCAAAACTATCTTAAAATGTAGTAAATATCACAATTTTAGCATATATGTATTTAATCTTGTCAGCTAAGATTGCACCACAAGTAAGGAAAAGTTAACCCTTTATAGAAAAAAACGTTACTCAAAAACATTTATGAACAGTAATAAATCAACCCGCCTACCTGCCCTCAGGGGTCTGTAAGACACACTATCTCCTTCGTTTAGTCTAAATCTGCAGCCTAGGCCCACCGGAGCTGGAGCTTGCTGTATTCATAATCATTTCAACTGCGCATCTGAGGCGCAAAAATAGGCCCCGCCCATCAATATCGATGTCTCTCTGCCTAATGGGAACCGCTGTAAAGAGGTCTAGCAAACTAGCCATGTGGGTTTTTATATAACCCCTCCATTAATGAAAGCCATGTGAACCCTTACAGTGAAATCAGCCACAAAAACGTTTGTATATAGAAACGTTAAGTATCCCCAAAACATGAAAAATGTTTTGCCAACAAAACATTATGATAACAGTGTCAACCAAATTGTTCCATAATAAACAGGTTCCAGTAATACCCCCTTCTTTACATGTAGGATTACTGCTTACCCCTTCCCTTAAGGGAACTATGTCAGCCAGTTCTGAAATACCACAGTCTCTCCAGAAAAAAATCACTGAACATACCTCAATGCTTGTAGCATGAAAAACGTTCCTCACACTGAAGCTTCTCAAGTACTCCTCAGCCATTCTGTGGGAACTACTCTGGATCTTAGTGACAACTGCTAAGATCATCAGTCTCCAATCAGAAATCTTCATCCATCTGCTGCCTGAGAAAAAATAGCACTCACCGGTACCATTTAAAATAAAAAAGTCTTGCTTGAAGAAAATAAAAACTATCATTTTATCACCCCTTTCACTTTACCTATTCCTATTACTTAGTATAGGCAAAGAGAATGACTGGGGGTGGAGAGAAGGGAGGAGCTATATATACAGCTCTGCTGTGGTGCTCTTTGCCACTTCCTGTTAGCAGGAGGATAATATCCCACAAGTAAGGATGAATCCGTGGACTCGTCGTATCTAGTAGAAGAAATTAAAAATTTCCAGCAATGCTAGAAAAACTAATAATCCAAATAAAGAAATATAAGCTCAGAGGCATAAACTTTGTCTCAAAGTTATCGGGAGAACCATCAACCCGAGCAGAGACTTAGAAGCTTCCATCGGAAGTCTCCAACAATCGCGACCATCAAAGTCGTACCAACAAAAAAAAACATGTGACGAAACGTCCTCCTAAGAAGAGTTTCTACAACAACCCAGAGCTCTAAAAAACAAAAAAACTATCGAAAAACGGAATATCAAAAGAAATAGGCAAGCGCACAAAAGAGAAAGCCAAAGGAGTGTGCAAACGAAAACAGATCCAGCCTGTCCTACGACACAACCCCCCCATAGAGCTCGGAACTAGGATTCTAAATAAAAAAATAAAATAAATTATATATATCTAGACGATAAGGAATAGGATCTTCATCCCTCTCCACTCGTCTAGTCAAGATCACTATCTGATTTAGAGAACTGAGATTCAACTGACGGATCAGCACTGGGAACCTCTAACATCGCCAAAACCTCTCTCAGAAGTAAACGCAGGCATGCCATTCTAAATCTAAATGCTAAATCCTCCTCAGTCGGAGGAATCAAGTCAGCAGACTCTGACCCTGGAGATTCTACCTCTGAAGCCTCAGAGGGAACCGCATCTCCAGATGACTGATCGGATATAATCGTCATTTTACACAACGGTCCCTGGGCAGGAGTGCATGGATTAACCCTTCACTTGCATGTAACAGGAAGAGGCAAGATCACTAAGGCCGTAGAGATGGCCATGTGGAACCGCGCAGTAACCTCTGGTGGAAAAAGCCCCCTTCAGGCAAAGGTACTTGGGGAAACTGCATGTGTAGGAACAGAAGATTTTAGGGAACACACCTCATGGGACAAGGAATCCTCAGAGGCGAACGGCTCAGTGGTCTCTAACATCTCAACATTGGTAGATGAGAAGACCCTATAGCGGCATACGGAACATAATTGAGAAGGCTGGGCTACCCGGGCCTCCTAACAATACACACAGGTATCAAAATCAAAATCAGAGGGATCCCCCTCTAAAAAATCAGAATCCTCCATAACTCGTCTAAATTAAATTATAGAAAGAACAACTGGCACCTTATACCCCCAATGGCTGGGGCACTCACCACCTCCTATGACCCATACAAGTAGAGAAGTTGGCTCCTCTCCGCAGAAACTCGGTCAGGAATCGGAAATGGAAAAAAGCGTGACCACTCCCGGTCACATGGTGCCTCATGCAGGAACACCCCTGCTAAGGAAAAGCACGCCAACTTAATAAAATTGGGCAGTTCTCAAAATGAAAAATAACCTGTACGTTCCATATCAGCCTATGAGCCCAAACGTCTCTTAAACATAAGCAGCCAAAATCACATAACAAATATGATTTAAAAAAAACACTATTCAATAATCCCCCTCAGGAGATATTAACCCTTAATTCCATAAAGATAAAGGACCCTGTCTTCTATCATTAACATGTGTGTAAAAATGAAACAATCTTACCGGAATCTATACCGTGGAACAGTAACACGGTCCTTCAAGTTTGACAGATTGTAGCAGTGCTTCTGACATGGACTTGAGAGAAGAAAGCAGGCAGCGAACCTCGTCAACGCTGATTGCTTAAGGAGCTGTTAATATGAGTCTGGATGGTTTCTCAGAAAGACTCTCCCTGCATCGCCAGACTCTAACTTTCATCAATGCTCTCACTGAGAGGCTAACAAGACTACTTAAAACTCCAGTGCCATCTCAAGGGGCAGATAGCCTTCCTAAGGAACTACTCCGAAATCTTCTGACACTTCTCTGCCAACCTCCTGTGACGAAAGGCAAAGAATGACTGGGGGATGAGGGAAGTGGGGGAGGTATTTAAGCCTTTGGATGGGGTGTCTTTGCCTCCTCCTGGTGGCCAGGTTCTGTATTTCCCACAAGTAATGAATGCAGCTGTGGACTCTCCCTGTATTAAGAAGGAAAATGTTTCACAACGCACTATCTTGACGGGGAAAAGCGCAGTCAATTTTTATGTGAAATATTAATATCTCATACTATTACTATTGTTTCTAAACCAAACACACCAAAATAAAAAAGAAATCTTTATAATAAATGAACTTAGAAAAATGTACAGTATAATGAACATTATTAGTTTAATGCATATAAATTACACATCATAGACACACATATAACATATACCTGTTATGACCCAGATCAAATAAATTGAATAATAATGTTTTTGTTTATTTTATTTTTTTATTTTAAAACAAATACCATTGATTTAACAACCTCTAAATATATGTCACCACATTACAACACAAAAATAAACATTTAAATGTTCAGTGACTCTCTTTGTAATCCATTAGTGTGGGGGAAGAGTACCTAGGGCAAAAATGCCCAAGGTGGCACTCAAAACAAATCTGCTGGCACTCTACAACTAGGCTACCACCTTACTGCTTGTTTTCATTTGCTGCAATAGAAGTGCTTAATAATATTCCTTTAAATTTGAAAAAAAAATTAGGAACAAACTCTAAAAAAAGTTCTGTAGAGTTTGCAACGTAAAAATTGTATTTATCTCACGTGGTACTGGCTACCATTTATATGGCATTATAATCTATTAGAAGCACCATCATTTTATCCACTGTAAATTAAAGCTGTCCAAATTCCAAACAAAATATAACATTACAATCTGATTTTCTTAGACTGAGAATGAATCCAAAATACTATAAAAAAACAGACTATTAATAAATGTGTCAAAACATAGGATGATGGTATTATGTTTTGGGATAGTAAGGTTAACAGGTATATTTGAGAGAGATAGAGAGGTATAGAGGAAAGAAAAGGTTCTAGAGGCAAAGAGGTAAATAATAGAGAAGGAGTTCTCAACCTAAAAGTATGTTTTTCTAAACCAAAAGTATTCATGTGAGGCCCTACCCCATATACAGTGCTAATTCCACTAATGTATCCCACACCCTACAGTATCCTTACTTAGTCCTGTACTGTATATTGTGTTACTGCCTCCACCTTGACTTGATGTTACCTCTATGATTGCTGTATTATACATTACGCATTATAACACAACTTTTCATACATCCTGACTGAATTGTTTACATCTATCCTTTGCATACACAAGTTTGAAATCATCTACCATTAGCCCCATTTCTCACCTTCTCTGCTGTTCTTTCTGGATCCTCATGTGCCAGTCCCCCGGTTGCACCGGTATCACCAGCTGCCAACAATGCCGCATCAGTGGTAGAGGAGGAACGTGGTCTGCCCTGGTGATGGTGTAATACTGCTGCAAGCCCACCGTCCAAAGGAGGAACTCGTCGTGGAAGGTGGGGGCTTCCTCCCCGAAGTGATTGGTGATGATGATGAGCAGTGTCCCCAGGCCCACTTTTGCTCCTTCGACCCCCCACCTGATGGCCAGACCCTCTCTTAACAGAGGGGCGAGAGCGGATTTGTTGAAGTACACGGTTGAAGGCAGTGGGACGAGCAGGGAGGTCATGCAGGGAGACGGCATAAGAAACACGGTGCATTTCTGGAGAACGCTCCTTTTCATCTGCAGAGTCGTGGTCTGAGGAAGAGAGGGTTGCACCACTGGAAACCTGTGCAGTTGTAGGGCCAGGAGTAGAAGGTAGGACAGTTGAATCTTGTGCTGGTTGATGATCTCGCTCTCTAGAACGCCGGCGGCTGTGAAATAGATGTTTTAATCCATGGCCAAACATGGAACCTTCAGAGAGCTGCTGGATCTTCTATATGAAAGAAAGAAAGGGGAATAAAATATACAGTCTCTGATATACAGCTATACATTGCCCCATTGTGACATGTATACACAGTCCATATATGCACTACTACAAATTCTGAACAAGAACAACTTACAATAAAAACAGATACAGAGTGGGCTTTAGTAGCTCCAAGATCTTACACTAATACACCAGCATAATTTACGTACAGTGCATATAACACAAAAGTTTGTCTCTTCTTAAGCAAATACTGCTATACAGGATAGTTTGTAACTTCCCCTCCTTCACAAGTACAACAGCTGTATAACAAGTACACACAAAATTACACACCACAAGTACACAATCACTTTCCTAATACAAAAGTACTAACCCTATATGTTTAACCCTTTCACAATTAATTTTTAGATCATGAGAACAGACCTGCAGAGCATCATTGGAAGAAACCAGGCGTATTTTAACCATGTACTCGCCATGAGCTCAGAAATCCAAGAGCTTTGAAATGCTGTGATGTGAGCATTAGTGAGGGCTTAAAGCTAGCAGGAGCCAGCGGAAGGAGGTCACATTAGTTCCATGAAAAATTTACAGCCCTACACATCAGCTATCAGATTTCCAGACTGGTTTCTAAGCTAAGAGCAGACCTGTGATATTGACACACAAAGGAAGACGGAGAGAGATGGAGAGAATTAAAGAATGGCAGGGAAAGAAGAAAAAAAAAGACAGAAACTGTGAATAAAGTGTTTGGTGTGTGTGGGTATGACAGGGAGAAAATTAATATCAGAATAAAGGGGGAAAATGAGAGGCAAAAAGGAAAATAAATAAAAAGGGGTGTCCTAGATTTAGAGAGCCAGATCTGGGTAGTTCTTGTCATTTTGTTGCAGGAGAGAGGGATAGCCAGAATTACATTTTCATGATACAGAGCATGCAATTTTAAGAAAGTTTTCAGTTTATTTATATTATCAAATTTACTTTGTTCACTTGGTATCCCTTGTTAAAAAGCGTATCCAGACAGAAGCAGCAATGCACTACTGAGAGCTAATTGGGGATTGATGGCTACACATATATGCCTCTTGCCATTGGTCAACAGATGTGTTCAGTTGGCACTGTTGCTCTGGAACTGTGCTTTACTATGTACTTAACGCCTTTGCAGGAGTTAAAGGGATATGAAACCCACAATTTTAAGCAACTTTCTAATTTACTCCTATTATCGATTTTCTTTTGGTATCTTTATTTTAAAAAGCATAAATGTAAGCTTAGGAGCCGGACCATTTTATGTTCAGCGCTCTGGGTAGCGATTGCTGATTGGTGGCTACATTTAGGTGCGGAACCAAAAATGGCCCAGATCTAAAGCTTACATTCCTGTTTTTAAAATAAAGATACCAAGAGAACGAAGAAAAATGAATAATAGGAGTAAATTAAAAAGTTGCTATAATTGCATGCTCTATCTGAATCATGAAATAAAATAATTGGGTTTCATATCCCTTTTAACTTATATATGTAAGAAAATTATCTAGTACATTCAAGCAATTTGTTTTTGCCCTTTTATGTCACTTTCATTAAAGTAAAATAGTTCTGCAAATTCCAGAACAAAGAAGCTATGTTTTCACTTCTATGTTGTAATTTTACTTTTTAGATTATTCTACATCTATTTATATCTACAAATTCCTGTGTCTATCTTGTAACACATTAGATTAGGTTTTAGTTTCCTCTAGATAAGGAAATCAAGAGAAGACATGTTAAAGCAAGGATTGGAGTAATGTATTATTTTTATTGAGTTGCTAAATGTGTTACTGGGTTTCAGTTGCTCTGTCTATATTATTGAGTTGCTATAAATGTTAGAGTTAGAATATTGATTCAGAATTGCTAAATCTGCTTTATTAAAGTGAAGGTTAAGTTTCAGCATATGAAATACAGGAATGCATTTGTTAATATTACCCTAACCTAATCGCTACGTTTTTTAAAAAATTTTTTTTTTCAATTTTCTTATTTTTAAATCATTATCTCCCTACCGTTGTGATGTCTAACTCGTCCCACATACCAGTTTCGGCTTTTCTTGTGCGTGACGTAGAGAGTGGTCCCACCCGCTTTCTACGTCTTCCTAAAGCGCATTCACAAGGCTCCGTGAAGAAGCGCATGCGCCAATTGGCGATTTCACAGTCTTTTACCTCAAAAGTTCCTCAGTAGCCACATTCCATTGTAAAGGACTTCTAAGCAGCAAATCAGTATGTTTGTCCCGGGACAGCTAAGGGAGTGAGCTTACGTGCACTCTCATGTTATTTCCCTATTCAGTTTAAGGAAGTTTACTATGAAATCTTATGAGAGTTAAGTGAAATCTCATGAGATCACAGTAAAAGAGTTCATGACCTCAGCACTGCTGATGCTGATTGGCTGCTGTTCATTTCTTCATTTTTTTAACCTGCAGCTAGGCAGTAACTGAAGTATAACTTTTTTACACAGAACTTACTCTGCTGAGCTGAGGAAGTTGTGAGGTAAAATATCTTCCTTTTTTATATAGAGATGGTCAGGTGATATTTTCCTGTCAGCTTTTTACAGTTATACTGCATCAGTTTCAAGTGATTTAGCATATGAGTATTATGTCCCTTTAAATAAAATTTACGGGTATAATAATGACGATAAGTTGGTTTAGAATTAGATTTATAACGAATCATGAATGAAAGTCATATTGATTTTGTGAAACAAATGAAATCCTGGATAGTCATAAAGGTAAGTTTACCTTCACTTTAGTATGCCTGTCTTAGCGTTGCAAAGTCTGCCTTATTACGTTGGAATTGCTAAATCTGTCTTACTGAGTTGGAGTTACTAAATCTACCTTATTTAGTTTAGTGTTGCCATTTCCAACTTATTGGGTCAAAAGCTGCTAGCAATCCTTTGCTGAGAGTTGCTAAGTCTGCCTTATTGATTAGGAGTTAGTAACTCTGTCTTATTGAAGTGGAATTACTAAGCCTGTATAATTGAGTTGAAGGTGCTAAGTCTATATTTAAAGTTGCTAGGTCTGCCTTATGAAGTAGAAGTTACAATGCAATGTTTATGTTTGATAAAGCACATTGTTTGTTGCGCGAAACGCATCAGAGGTCTCTTTCTATGGTCTCCTTTTTGGAATATTCACTTTTAGTAATGTAAACAATAAAGTATTAACTTTTTTATTTTTCGCTCTTTGGCATAATTTTTTACTCTGTGACGGAGGTTTGTAATCTGCCTCTACAAAAGGTAACTACATTTTTATTCACTAAAAGATCATTATCTATCAATTTGAATCCTATTTGGGAAAAGGCTTGAAGAACCGAGTATCCCTGGTAGGGATTACCCCCTTGGATTGGATGAGTGAATCAACTTTTACATGTATCTGTTATGCCTATATTATTATGGAGGAGTTGCTAAGTCTGACTAAGGGACTGATAACCTAAAGCTCTCCGCTCTGACGAGATTATCTAAGAAGTCTTGTCAGTGCTGCAAACTCTCTCAAATCATTTTAGAAAGGCGAATTAAGAGCTGTGTCTTTCACTATGCAGGGCTCTGGATGTGAAGGACAGACACAAGCTTTGCAATATAACGCTAAAAAACATAATTTATGCTTACCTGATAAATTTATTTCTCTTGTAGTGTATTCAGTCCACGGGTCATCCATTACTTATGGGATTATATCTCCTTCCCAACAGGAAGTTGCAAGAGGATCACCCAAGCAGAGCTGCTATATAGCTCCTCCCCTCACATGTCATATCCAGTCATTCGACCGAAACAAGACAAGAAAGGAGAAACCATAGGGTGCAGTGGTGACTGTAGTTTGAATTAAAAATTTAGATCTGCCTTAAAAGACAGGGCGGGCCGTGGACTGAATACACTACAAGAGAAATAAATTTATCAGGTAAGCATAAATTATGTTTTCTCTTGTTAAGTGTATTCAGTCCACGGGTCATCCATTACTTATGGGATACCAATACCAAAGCTAAAGTACACGGATGATGGGAGGGACAAGGCAGGAACTTTAAACGGAAGGAACCACTGCCTGTAGAACCTTTCTCCCAAAAACAGCCTCCGAAGAAGCAAAAGTGTCAAATTTGTAAAATTTTGAAAAAGTGTGAAGTGAAGACCAAGTTGCAGCCTTGCAAATCTGTTCAACAGAGGCCTCATTCTTAAAGGCCCAGGTGGAAGCCACAGCTCTAGTGGAATTAGCTGTAACTCTTTCAGGAGGCTGCTGTCCAGCAGTCTCATAGGCTAAGTGTATTATGCTACGAAGCCAAAAGGAGAGAGAGGTAGCCGAAGCTTTTTGACCTCTCCTCTGTCCAGAGTAAACGACAAACAGGGAACAAGTTTGACGAAAATCTTTAGTTGCCTGCAAATAGAACTTCAGGGCACGGACTACGTCCAGATTATGCAAAAGTCGTTCCTTCTTTGAAGAAGGGTTAGGACACAGTGATGGAACAACAATCTCTTGATTGATATTCCTGTTAGAAACTACCTTAGGTAAGAACCCAGGTTTAGTACGCAGAACTACCTTGTCTGAATGGAAAATCAGATAAGGAGAATCACAATGTAAGGCAGATAACTCAGAGACTCTTCGAGCCGAGGAAATAGCCATCAAAAACAGAACTTTCCAAGATAACAGCTTAATATCAATGGAATGAAGGGGTTCAAACGGAACACCTTGAAGAACTTTAAGAACTAAGTTTAAACTCCACGGCGGAGCAACAGTCTTAAACACAGGCCTAATCCTAGCCAAAGCCTGACAAAAGGCCTGAACGTCTGGAACTTCTGCCAGACGTTTGTGTAGAAGAATAGACAGAGCAGAAATCTGTCCCTTTAACGAACTAGCAGATAAGCCCTTTTCTAAACCCTCTTGTAGAAAAGACAATATCCTAGGAATCCTAACCTTACTCCATGAGTAACTCTTGGATTTGCACCAGTATAAATATTTACGCCATATCTTATGGTAAATTTTTCTGGTAACAGGTTTCCGAGCCTGTATTAAGGTATCAATAACCGACTCCGAGAAGCCACGCTTTGATAGAATCAAGCGTTCAATCTCCATGCAGTCAGTCTCAGAGAAATTAGATTTGGATGATTGAAAGGATCCTGAATTAGAAGGTCCTGCCTCAGAGGCAGAGACCATGGTGGACAGGACGACATGTCCACTAGGTCTGCATACCAGGTCCTGCGTGGCCACGCAGGCGCTATCAGAATCACCAATGCTCTTTCCTGTTTGATCCTGGCAATCAGTCGAGGAAGCATCGGGAATGGTGGAAACACATAAGCCATGTTGAAGACCCAAGGGGCTGTCAGAGCATCTATCAGCACAGCTCCCGGGTCCCTGGACCTGGATCCGTAACAAGGAAGCTTGGCGTTCTGGCGAGACGCCATGAGATCCAGTTCTGGTTTGCCCCAACGATGGACCAGTTGAGTAAACACCTCAGGATGGAGTTCCCACTCCCCCGGATGAAAAGTCTGACGACTTAAAAAATCCGCCTCCCAGTTCTCTACGCCTGGGATGTGGATCGCTGACAGGTGGCAAGAGTGAGACTCTGCCCAGCGAATTATCTTTGAGACTTCTAACATAGCTAGGGAACTCCTGGTTCCCCCTTGATGGTTGATGTAAGCCACAGTCGTGATGTTGTCCGACTGGAATCTGATGAACCTCAGTGTTGCTAACTGAGGCCAAGCTAGAAGAGCATTGAATATTGCTCTTAACTCTAGAATATTTATTGGGAGGAGTTTCTCCTCCTGAGTCCACGATCCCTGAGCCTTCAGGGAGTTCCAGACTGCGCCCCAACCTAGAAGGCTGGCATCTGTTGTTACAATCGTCCAATCTGGCCTGCGAAAGGTCATACCCTTGGACAGATGGACACGAGAAAGCCACCAGAGAAGAGAATCTCTGGTCTCTTGATCCAGATTTAGTAGAGGGGACAAATCTGAGTAATCCTCATTCCACTGACTTAGCATGCATAATTGCAGCGGTCTGAGATGCAGGCGCGCAAATGGCACTATGTCCATTGCCGCTACCATTAAGCCGATTACTTCCATGCACTGAGCCACTGACGGGCGTGGAATGGAATGAAGGACACTGCAAGCATTTAGAAGTTTTGATAACCTGGACTCCGTCAGGTAAATTTTCATCTCTACAGAATCTATAAGAGTCCCTAGGAAGGAGACTCTTGTGAGTGGTGATAGAGAACTCTTTTCCACGTTCACCTTCCACCCATGCGACCTCAGAAATGCCAGAACTATCTCTGTATGAGACTTGGCCCTTTGAAAGCTTGACGCCTGTATCAGGATGTCGTCTAGATACGGAGCCACCGTTATGCCTCGCGGTCTTAGAACCGCCAGAAGTGAGCCCAGAACCTTTGTAAAGATTCTCGGGGCCGTAGCCAACCCGAAGGGAAGAGCTACAAACTGGTAATGCCTGTCTAGAAAGGCAAATCTTAGGTACCGATAATGATCTTTGTGAATCGGTATATGAAGGTAGGCATCCTTTAAGTCTACCGTGGTCATGTATTGACCCTCTTGGATCATGGGTAGGATGGTTTGAATAGTTTCCATTTTGAATGATGGAACTCTTAGGAATTTGTTTAAGATTTTTAGGTCCAAGATTGGTCTGAAGGTTCCCTCTTTCTTGGGAACCACAAACAGATTCGAGTAAAACCCTTGCCCTTGTTCCGTCCGCGGAACTGGGTGGATCACCCCCAATACTAAGAGGTCTTGCACACAACGTAGAAATGCCTCTTTCTTTATTTGGTTTGCTGATAACCTTGAAAGATGAAATCTCCCTTGTGGAGGAGATGCTTTGAAGTCCAGAAGATATCCCTGAGATATGATCTCCAACGCCCAGGGATCCTGGACATCTCTTGCCCAAGCCTGGGCGAAGAGAGATAGTCTGCCCCCCACTAGATCCGTTTCCGGATAGGGGGCCCTCTCTTCATGCTGTCTTAGGGGCAGAAGAAGGCTTTCTGGCCTGCTTGCCCTTGTTCCAGGACTGGTTAGTTTTCCAGCCCTGTCTGTAACGAGCAACAGGTCCTTCCTGTTTTGGAGCGGAGGAAGTTGATGCTGCTCCTGCCTTGAAATTACGAAAGGCACGAAAATTAGACTGTTTGGCCTTTGACTTGGCCCTGTCCTGAGGAAGAGTATGACCCTTACCCCCAGTAATGTCAGCAATAATTTCTTTCAAGCCGGGCCCGAATAAGGTCTGCCCTTTGAAAGGAATATTAAGCAATTTAGATTTAGAAGTGACGTCAGCTGACCAGGATTTAAGCCATAGCGCTCTGCACGCCTGGATGGCGAATCCGGAGTTCTTAGCCGTTAGTTTGGTTAAATGTACAACGGCATCAGAAACAAATGAATTAGCTAGCTTAAGTGCTTTAAGCTTGGCCATAATCTCATCCAATGGAGCTGTGCGAATGGCCTCTTCCAGAGACTCAAACCAGAATGCCGCAGCCGCAGTGACAGGCGCAATGCATGCAAGGGGCTGTAAGATAAAACCTTGTTGAACAAACATTTTCTTAAGGTAACCTTCTAATTTTTTATCCATTGGATCCGAAAAAGCACAACTATCCTCCACCGGGATAGTGGTACGCTTAGCTAAAGTAGAAACTGCTCCCTCCACCTTAGGGACCGTCTGCCATAAGTCTCGTGTGGTGGCGTCTATCGGGAACATTTTTCTAAACATCGGAGGTGGGGAAAAAGGCACACCGGGTCTATCCCACTTCTTGCTAATAATTTCTGTAAGCCTTTTAGGTATAGGAAAAACGTCAGTACACACCGGTACCGCAAAGTATCTATCCAACCTACATACTTTCTCTGGAATTGCAACCGTGTTACAATCATTCAGAGCCGCTAATACCTCCCCTAGCAATACACGGAGGTTCTCAAGCTTAAATTTAAAATTAGAAATCTCTGAATCCGGTCTCCCTGGATCAGATCCGTCACCCACAGAATGAAGCTCTCCGTCCTCATGTTCTGCAAATTGTGACGCAGTATCAGACATGGCTCTCACATCATCAGCGCGCTCTGTCCTTAACCCAGAGCTATCGCGCTTGCCTCTTAATTCAGGCAATTTAGATAAAAGTGATTTGTATGGGCCTCTCTGATCCACTTGGCGCCACAATATCACGCGCCCCCTGAGCGGGAGGCGAAGGTACTGACACGTGAGGAGAGTTAGTCGGCATAACTTCCCCCTCGTTGTCTGGTGATAATTTCTTTACAGATATAGATTGACTTTTATTCAAAGTGACATCAATACATTTAGTACACATATTTCTGTGGGGCTCCACATTGGCCTTCAAACATAGTGAACAAGCAGATTCATCTGTGTCAGACATGTTTAAACAGACTCGCAATGAGACTAGCAAGCTTGGAAAAACCTTTCAAGTAAATTTACAAGCAATATAAAAAAACGCTACTGCGCCTTTAAGAAGCACAAAAAAAAGTCACAGTTGAAATAACAAAGAACCAAATCAGTTATAGCAACCAAATCTTCACAGTAAATGTATTAAGTTAGAAGAGTATTGCACCCACTAGCAAATGGATGATTAACCCCTTAATACCCAAAAACGGATAATCAAATTATTAACAATTAATGTTTTTTTATCACAGTCAAACACACTGTCACAGGTCTGCTGTGACTGATTACCTCCCTCAAAATGACTTTTGAAGACCCCTGAGCTCTCAAGAGACGTCCTGGATCAAGGAGGAAGAAGCAGGAAGACTGAAACTGAATTTTTACTACGCAAAAAATCGCTAAAATAGGCTCCTCCCACTCCTATTACAACAGTGGGAAACCTCAGTTAATCGTTTCTATATAGAAACAAACAACAGCCATGTGGAAAATTTCATGCCCCAAAAAATTTATCACCAAAGTACCTCACAAAAAACGAATAACATGCCAGTAAACGTTTTAAACATACACTTTAAAAGTTAGATAGTGTTATTAATAAGCCTGCTACCAGTCGCTTCTACTGCAGTTAAGGCTTATACAATACTTCGGTATTAACAGTATTTTCTTAGTCAAATTCCATTCCTTAGAAAATTTCTTATTGTACATACATTCATCAGCCTGATACCAGTCGCCGCTGCATTTAAGGCTGTACTTACATTACATCGGTATCAGCAGTATTTTCTTAGTCAATTCCATTCCTTAGAAAAATAATTTACTGCACATACCTCGTTTGCAGGATTCCCCGCATGCTATTCCCTTTCTGAAAGTTACCCCACTCCTCAGAATGTGCGAGAACAGCCAGTGGATCTTAGTTACTTCTGCTAAGATCATAGAAAACGCAGGCAGATTCTTCTTCTAAATACTGCCTGAGAACCAACAGCACACTCCGGTGCCATTTAAAATAACAAACTTTTGATTGAAGAAATAAACTAAGTATAAAAACACCACAGACCTCTCACAACGACCTATCTAGTTGAGTTGCAGGAGAATGACTGGATATGACATGTGAGGGGAGGAGCTATATAGCAGCTCTGCTTGGGTGATCCTCTTGCAACTTCCTGTTGGGAAGGAGATATAATACCATAAGTAATGGATGACCCGTGGACTGAATACACTTAACAAGAGAAAGACTTGTGAGATTATTGAGCCCATGTTGCCAAACTTGACTTATTGAACGGCAGTTACAGTAATTTATGGATTCTTAATGGCCCCCCATTCCGATAGATCAGAATTCCAGTGTACAACAACAACATGATAACTTGGGGGATTTTCAGACTCCTTTCCAAAGCCATCTCCAATTCATTACAATAGCCACAGGTTTCAATTAGTAATTAAATAAGTAAAGACTATGGGCCAAATTATGAGTGTAGCGCTAACGTTTGGCGCAAGCAATATCGGGTTTAAGCATTTGTGTGCAAGTTAAATTGCACTCGTATTACAAGTTGAAAGTAAATGCAAATACGTGAGCAGAGCAGAGCTCTGGTTAACCGTTTCGCAAATCAAAGAGTGTCACAAAACACATCATAAATACATTATAAAGTACAGTTACACTCATAATAACACTATCTATTGAAATTTATTTTAAAAAAAGATATGAGATCTCAGGTGATAGAAATGAAAAGGCCGGCAAAGGGCTTTAACATAGAGCTACATACATATACATCTCTAAAAATGTGTACATATATATGTCTTTATATATTTATATGTGTATATATGTATTTACAGACATATATACACATATAAATACATATGTACACTTAAATAGACATATATAGAAGTGCATTGGAGCCCTTTGCAGTCATATAAAAATATATTTATGCAATATTCATTTTTAATAAATGTTTTAACCATGTATTTACTGTACTGTTCTGCACATAGGGAAATATGTTCTACGTATTTATAAATAGATATTCCTATATATATCTGTATATATCTATACCTATATATAATCATGTATGTATATACTGTATATATATATATATATATATATATATATGCGTGTGTATATTGTACCAAAATACCATCAGATATATGTAGAAATATGTATTTATGAATAAATGTAACATATTCTGCTATGTGAAGAACATTGGAATGTGAAATATTCAAGTTTTTATGTCGGATTAGCACACTTGAGAATATTCGTTCGTTTTTTTCTCCATTGTCTTCTATGGGGGCATAGGTTACTAACTTTGGCTTTTTGCGCACATCGGGATAGCGTGCAAGCAATACATTTTTAGTTTCAACTTTACTTCTAACGCACTTAGCGCAAGAGTGAAAGCGCTATATAGCGCTCCACTCGTAATCTGGCCCTATAACAGCAAAATTGAGTTAAACACATTAAAAAAATTAAAAACATTAGCAGTTGACTAGCAGAAAGTTGTTCATGTATTCAATATGGACTGACAGAAATCAATATTTAATGGCTCCTTTTGACTTTGATGAGAGCAGAAATTGACATTCAGCTACTGCATCTAGTGCAACATCTTACTAAAAAGCCACAAGTGGTAATCTTTTTTCACCAGCCATTTTAACGACTATTAACCAGTCAAAAAAAGATTAACACCAGCGATGTATGCTTGACCTAAGTCTCCTTATTGTCTAGCATTCTATACCTGTTTTGAGAAGCAATGCTCGCAATAACAAATTAAAGTTGCTAAATCTGTCACTGTGAAAAATTGCACAAGAGTCACTCTAAGGGCCCAATTATCTAAAGATCTCTGGGCTTGTTGATTCTTTAAGAAATCTCACCAGTACTATAAAGCCCCTGTTGGATTTCTAAAAAGGCAGCTTTCACCTTGAGAACAGTGGGTCTCGTAAAGGGGTTGTTCCTTGCTTTTAAGTAAGTGAAGAAGATGCATGCATTACGATATGGCTCACACAAAAAATCGTAATTTAAAAATCGTATAAAACGAATGAATGAAAAGTTAAAAGACCCAATAAGAAATGATATAGCAAAAATGGCGGTGCTGTGTCACCTCCAGGGGATGAAGCTCCTCTCGTCTTCAGAGTTCCTCAATTGCTTTCACCTCCAAAAGGCTCACAATAGTGTAGCAGGTTTCAAAAAGTTTGTAGGCGCAATAATTAGAATATACTGACGAGATTGTAGCTTAAAATCAGCCTTTATTGCAAACATCAAACAGGCGAATTTCAGGTGCAGCTTCAAAGATTTATTAAATGTACAGCTCAATGCGTTTCGGCTAAAAATAGCCTTTATCAAGAGCATAAGTTCTGACATTGCTTTTAACTTATGCTCTTGTTAAAGGCTATTTTTAGCCAAAACGCGTTGAGCTGTACTTTTAATAAATCTTTGAAGCTGCATCTGAAGTTTGCCTGTTTGATGTTTGCAATAAAGGATGATTTTAAACTGCAATCTTGTGAGTATACTCTAATTATTGCGCCTACAAACTTTTTGTAACCTGCTACACTATTGTGAGCCTTTTATCTTGGATATATACGGTCTGGGAGAACCGGGACTGGCAGCGAGCACCTAAAGGGAAGTTCCTACATATTTCATACATTACCTTTGTACTTATAGTTCCAATAATAAATTAAAATGTTAAATCACATAAAAACGTAACGAGATTGTCCTGGGAAAATCATATTTTATAGAAAAGTTCTATGGTGTATTAACAATACGCTGTTGGCATTTATCATTGCTCAAGCAGTTCTGGTCAATCAGTCGCTAGCAGGGGGTGTCAATCATCCCGATTGTATCGGATCAGGATGATTGCAGTCCGCTGCTTCTTAAAGGACCAGTGAATACATTAGATTTGAGTAATTTACAAATGCAGGATAACAAGACAATGCAATAGCACTTAGGGGCCGATTTACTAAAGTGTGGACAGACATGATACAATGTAGCGTATCATGTCCGCCGCACATTGATAAATGCCGACAGCATACGCTGTTGACATTTATCATTGCTCAAGCAGTTCTGGTCAATCGGCCGCTAGCAGGGGGCGTCAATCCGCCCGATCGTATAGGATCGGGCGGATTGAAGACCGCAGCCTCAGAGGCAGCGGACAAGTTATGGAGCAACGGTCTTTAGACCGCTGCTTCATAACTACTGTTTCCGGCGAACCTGAAGGCTTACGCAGAAACAGGGGCATCAAGCTCCATTCGGAGCTTAATAATTTGGCTCCTTAGTCTGAACTTCAAATGATTAGTAGATTTTTTTCTATTTGTGTCTATTTCCACTCCTCTTGTATCATGTGACAGCCATCAGCCAATCACAAATGTATATACGTATATTCTGTGAATTCGTGCACATGCTCAGTAGGAGCTGGGGACTCAAAAACTGTAAATATAAAAAGACTGCACATTTTGCTAATGGAAGTAAATTGGAAAGTTGTTTAAAATTGCATGCTCTTTCTGTATTATAAAAATGTAATTTTGACTTGAGTGTCCCTTTAACTTAAATGTCAGGTGGACCTGAAACTTCGGGGGTAGAAAGCAGCATCCTCTGTTTGTTAAATCTACCCCATAAACTTAACATCAGTTTGTAAAACTACAGCTCATTGTCACATTCACTGAGTAGGAGTGACTAGATCTGTCCTACAGGAACAGAAGTAGCAATATTTAAAGTGGCAGTAAAGTCAAAATCAAACTTTCATGATTCAGATAGAACACACAGTTTTAAACAACTTTACGATTTACTTCTATTATCAAATTTTCTTTGTTCTCCTGGTATCCTTTGTTGAAGACTAAACCTAGGTAGGCTGATGGGAGCTTAGGAGTGTGCACGTGTATAGCAGTCTATGGCAGCAGTCTTTGTAACTATGTATAACAGTGCTATAAACAATGTTGCAAACGCTGCTGCCAGATGGCTAGACACTTCCACACTCCCAAGCTCACCTAGGATTACGCTTTACAAAGAATACCAAGAGAACTAAGCAAAATTGATAATAGAAGTAAATTAGAAAGTTTAAATTTTCACATGCTACATAATCAATTTAAGTTTAATTTTGTCTTTACTGCCCCTTTAATATATTATCTTTGCATTAGCTGCTACTTAAAGAAATGTTAAACAAAAAATAATCTATCTATCTAGCTGTGCCATGCATATGAAGGTGAATCTATTAAAGTGATAGTAAATCCTAGCGTTTGTGAAACACTAGGATTTACCCATGCAACAAATATATATATATATATATATATATATATATATATATATATATATATATATATATATATATATATATATATATAAATGTATATATATATATATATATATATATATATACACACTGTATATAAAACTTCATGTTGAAAGTTCCTTGTCCGCCATGCTGAGCACCTCAGTTCTCCCACGGCAGAACGCTATTTTGCACTGAGGTACTCTTAGCCAATAGCGTGCTAGCTATCCATGCATAATGCCAGCTGGCCCGCATGGCTATTGGCTAAGAGTACCTCAGTGCAAAATAGCGTTCTGCCGTGGGAGGTCTG